>NC_042998.1:113074001-113376501 GCF_006345805.1 Octopus sinensis
AGTTCGGTACTTTATTTTTCGGGCCCAAAAGTCTGAAAGGTTAAGTTGACATGGGCGAGATCTGAATTCAGAGTGCAGAAATCCGAAACAAATGTTGTAAGGCATTCTTTCCGACGATCTAATAACTGTGTGTGTGTATGTACATACATACACACATACACACACACACACACACACACACATATTTACGCACATATATTTGATAATATTCATAGGGAGACGAAGACACGCTCATGGAATGTGACCAAGTGAGGTTTATTTTCCAACATAGTCCCCCCCTTGCTGTTCATACACTTCTTTGCGCAGCTTGGATCTCATTGATGAAGCTTTCAGCTGGTTGGTGAAAAGAATTACCAACAGCAGATATGACGTCATCATCACTGCGGTACTGGTTCCCAGCCAACTGTTTTTTCATGTTGGGAGAACAGATGATAGTTAGATGGGACCAAATCAGGAGAATAGGGAGGCTGATCAACCAGTTCAAAGCCACTGCCATGTGATTACAAAGCAAACTTCTGATCCGTACAAGAACGAACATTCGACTTAGTTTAGTCACTTAGATTCTTCTATCTCTTCTAGGTAATGGCAGTTTCTCTAAGGTGAAGCTACTGCGCAGTCTGACTAATCACTCACAACAATTTGCAGTGAAAATCGTAAACCGTTCGAGAGCTCCACGAGACTTCTTAACTCGATTTTTACCGAGAGAATTGGAATTTTGGCCCAGTCTTAATCATCCGAATATTATAAAATTTCACGAAACTTTTGAAGAAATGCATCTTGTATATATGGTCCTTGAATACGCCAGCCGTGGAGATCTATTAGCACACATTCAGAAATATGGTTCTTTGCCGGAAGACAGAACAAAAACACTTACACGGCAGGTAAATTCTTAAAATCTTATTTATATATTTACGTTAGTAGTTGAGTGATTGTTTACTTTTTCTGTCTTATACTGGAGGAAGTGTTACTGCCCTTGATCTTCTCAAGCCCTCCCAGAGTAGTAAGACTTATACGATTGAAATTCAGTTGAATATTTGTAAATAGATATCTACATTGAAATGAAGAGCAGGAAATAAATTACGAATAGTTCATGTTTGGGGTAGGAGGAATCGGATCAGTGATTAGTGTGGGTGGTGATACAGTTATTGTTTAAACCCATCCAATGTGAGTGATCAAATTTGTGATCAGAGACGTTCCATCTTTGACCATTTCAATTTTTTTATATCACGAACTACGTTGTTTAATAAATAATTCTTTATTTAAGAGTTGCAGTACAGGTGCTCTTCATTATCTTATAATGGCTCGCACACGAGCCAGTTAGAAGTGGTGTGCAAATAGCTAACAACAGCAGAAGAAAAAGCAGAGAGAGGAAAGCGATCACGTTTTTAGGTCAGCGTTTGTAGTATGATATTAAGCGAGTTTTTGCCAATCGCTTGAATGACTGCAATCTTGGATGTTTGTGTATATTGCTGCAAAATCGTTCGCTAATCTGGAAGTAGTATTGTATTGGCGGTGTAGGCGATTTTATTCAGCAAGTTATCAGGACTAAAGTATTTTCTGGTCCGGAAAAGGAAGACTAGTCTTGGAGTAGTGTTTAAGCTATGCCATTGATGAGGGATCGCCAAGAGAGATCATCAGGGATTGTGAGGACGAATATTTTAAGATAATCTTACAATGTGTTACTAATTATTAGTCTACAATTGTCATAATGTATGTAAATATCATCAAAATGGAGAGGAATATTTAGGAAAATACATGTAAAAAGAGAACATACTCCCGTGAATAATCTTCTATTTTGTGTTACTTCTTTTAATAGAGTCTGCGCTCGGAGATTGGGGAGAGAGGGAGTAAACAGTAGCATGTGTATACGTTTGAGCGTAGACAGTTAAATAGGATACTATAGATAATGTTAATGTGAAGGCAATGTACTCCTCTTGTCGTCGGGACCTCAGGCTTGGACAAGAAGTTAGACTCTTCTGTACCATACTAGCCCATTGCCTCAATATGCCGTCGATTAAATTGACCTCAGTACTTTATTTTATCGATACCGGAAAGGTGAAAAGCAAATTGACTTCAGCTGGGATTTCAACTCTGAACGTAAAGAGCTGAAGAAATGCAAGGATTCTGTCAATTTAGCACCCTCCTCCATAACCAATGAATTTAGTTTATTTAGTAGGTGAGAGTCGCAATTGTCCTAGCAATAATGCTTCTTACTGAAGGCTCGATGGGTTTTTTTCATCTTATCACCAACGCTTACAGCTCTCTCTCTCTCTCTCTCTCTCTCTCTCTCTATCTCTCTCTCTCTTTTTTTCTCTCTCTCTCTCTCTCTCTCTCTCGCTCCAGTAACTAAATCTCTATGCCAATCATGGGCACAGTACAACCTGCGGGACTTTCTGAATGGCAGGCCTAACGAAAAGTTATCTTAAATTCTTTTGGTAGTGCGGCCCACCCGATGATGAGCCACGCTTCATGCTGCCTCATATTGAACCACGTGTCATGCGGCCCGCTTTGAAAAATGTTGCCTATGCTTGCTCTGCGTTGTTGCTTGACCTCCTATTAGTAGCAACCAAACCTTTCCCAAATCACACTCTTTCATTTAAAAGGGTTTTGATTATTTTGATTATAGGATCACTCGATCAGGAGTTTAATGATAAACCTGGAGTTTAATGATAAAAATTTTTAATTAGTAACAGACACTTCCAATATTCTCCTGTAAAGTATGGCAGAGACACACCTAAAATTAGGTAGAAGCACAATATTATGACTCCATTACTGAGGGGAATTGGATCATTGACGAATGTGCATTTAGCTAGAAGAGTTGAGCTCATTTTTCTTTTTTCAAGCAAGATCAATGCCGTATTAAGGAATGGGCACAACTGAACATTTACCCAAAGTTCTCACGAGTCTAGATGCCAAATGCCAACCAATGTATGTTGTGGTTTGCAGTCAATAAACGCATAGGATCTTATAACAATTTTGGGATCTTATAACACTGTTGAAACGTCCCTGGACAAGACATGCATTTTATGGAACACTGGACCATAAGATATAAGTAAAGCATGTAAGTATTAGGTTGAAAAATTCTTTGGGATAGGAAAAGTCGAAGGCTGCTCGATTTTTTTCTATCCTAAGTGGTTTTTCAACCCAGTACTTACAAGCAGCTTTATTTGATGTGACTCGAGATTCCAAAATAGAATTATTTTACGTTCTCTTGAAAGTTTATAAAAGTCTTATGATTTCAATGTATTTTAATTGCTTAACTCTTTAACTGAGAAATTAATTTTCATGGGTATTCCAGTAATGATGTTAAGTATTTACTGCAAGTCACGTTGCCTCAATAAATTGGACATATCTCAACGGAAAATAGTATCAAACATGGCATTTCTCAACAAAAGATAGATTGGTTTATAAAACTGCTTTCCGCAGTTAATGGTAATGAAATTTTCAATGACTATTTCTGCTTCCCGCAGTAAAAGTGAAATCAAGAATGGTTTCTTTCTAATAGTTAATCCGACCCTGTTCACAGGTATCTAGCTGTTACCAGCTTCGATAGCAATCGCCAAGTAGTGAGCTCCGCAACATCAGTTCCGAAAAGACAATACTCAGATGTCTGTACATGTAGCACAAGCTATTTAATTCTCCATTCAACAATATTATCAATTTTCATTTATTTTTTCTCTCCTTTTCCTTTTTGTTTTGCTAAACCCCAGATCAGGCCAAATCGGATATACCTATGATTAAAAGCGCTTCATTTGTGAAGAGCATGTCTTCTGTTTTTCAGATACAGCATATCTGAAGCTATGTTAACCGATGTTGCCTATCATTTTTAAAGATAGTAGAGTGTGTGTAAGATTTTAATGATATTTGGCTAGTTACTAGCAAATCGACTACATATTCGAATCGTCTTATTTATTAATTATATTTTATTCATTGTTATAGATATGCCAAGCGATCCATTACCTTCACAGTCAAAACATTACTCATCGTGATCTCAAACTGGAAAACCTTTTACTTGATGACCTCGGTAATATCAAGATTACAGACTTTGGTTTCGCAAAACGTAATTATGTAGGAGAATTAAGTCGAACATTTTGTGGTTCCAAGTCATACGCCGCTCCCGAAATTCTACTGGGGAAACCTTACGATCCCCGCAAAGCAGACACGTGGGCAATAGGTACGATCCTTTACATTATCAGTACAGGTAAAATGCCGTTTGACGAAAACAAAAGCATAAAAAGTATTCTAGAAGAGCAACAGAAACTTGATTTCCCTCTATACAACTATCGAAAACTGAGCAGCGATTGTAAGGACCTTTTGAAAAATTTATTTACATTTGAATATACGAAAAGACCGACTGTCTTAGAAGCACTTTCTTGTCAATGGTTTAAAGAAGAATGAAAAACAATATCGTTAAACTCATCTGAGAGAATTATAATGGGAATAAATGGCAAAAATAACGTGATTAAAGAACTGAATTAATCGAAACAGTTAAGAATAAAAATATCAAATACAATCAACTTATTAGTATGTGTACGCCATATATACACATACATACGTATGTATGTATGTATGTATGTATGTATGTATGTATGTATGTATGTATGTATGTATGTATGTATGTATGTATGTAAATGGCTATATCTGATTCCCGCAGCAAAATCGAAATCAAGAATGGATTCTTTTTAATAGTTAATCCGACCCTGTTCACATGTATCTAGCTGTTACCAGCTTCGATATCAATCGCAAAGTTGTGAGCTCCGCAACATCAGTTCTGAAATGACAATACTCAAATGTCTGTGCCAGAGATTATGGCACTCCCATATCCCTGAGCCTGCGACTCATATTGGCACCAGACATCTCGTTCTGGCTTGTCTCTGGATAATGTCAATAAAGTGGGGAGGGTCTATGAGGTGTCGTGCAATCCTTATTGGACCTAAAACTCTGCACATGCATTGCTGACCTCTCCTCAATATATGCTGCTTTCCCCGCCCCCTATATATATTATTTTATTTTCAGTATATATGCACCTTTATTTTTAGTATATATTTACTTATTCTTAGTATATATTTATTTTATTTCTATTCGGAAGTCCTGCGGCGGTGCATGCAGAGCTGACGGGTTGGAAGCATGTAGTCAGCGACCTGCACGTAGGCAGCTCATGCTAGATATAAAGTCGTCTCCTAGTCGCCCAATACAGCAATAGGATTCAGTTGTTGCATGGGTGTCTAAGCAGCTCCATTTGGAGAGGTTACTGCTCACTCGGAGGCCGGGGAGGTTCCAAAAGAGGTGAACCAAAAATTGCCTGTCTTTCTATATCTGGTCAGTTTAGCGCGATTGGCGGATGTCCACTCTGCGCTCGAAAAACAAGGAGACATTCTTTTATAAAATCTGGATAGAACTTGAACATTTCATGTTGGAATGTGCGCACTCTGTAGGATAACAAGAGTGATTGTAGGCCTGAAATACGCACTGCACTTGTTGCTCGCGAGCTGAATCGCTATAACATTGATTTAGCTGCACTTTCAGAGACTCGTATAGAAGGTGATGGTCAGCTTGAGGAAATAGGGGGTGGATACACCTTCTTTGGGAAGGGGAGGCTGAAGGAGGGGCGCAGAGAGGTTGGTGTTGGCTTTCCAGTTCGATTTGATATCTTTAAGAAGTTGGGGGAGCTTCCTGTTCTTATAAATGAACGTCTAATGACTCTACGATTGCACCTGAAAGGTAGACGGTTTGCTACTCTAAGTGCCTATGCACCTACTTTGACTTAGTTGTAATGAAAATAAAACTATTTTTTATATCCAGCTGAGAGCCATACATAGGAAAATCCCCAATTCTGATAAAAGTCGTTCTACTGGGGGATTTCAATGCTAGGGTTGGAACAGACTAGCAAACATGGAACTCTCTAGGATGTTTTGGTGTAGGGAAAATGAATAGCAATTGTCTCGTGCTGCTGGAGCTTTGCGATGAATATAGACTTTACATCGCTAGTACTCATTTTATGCACAAAGGTGATCACACAACAACATGGATGCATCCAAGGTCTAAAGTTTGGCACTCGCTGGATTATGTCATCATCCGAAGGTGTGACATCTATGACATTTGTAATGTCAAGTCCTTTCATGGATCGGAATGCTGGACAGATCCCTGTCTGGTGCGAGCAAAGTTCCGGATGAGGATTAGAGTGAAAGGGAGAAGAGAGCTAGTTGGCATTCCTCAGCGTCTGAATGTCCACAAGATATATGATGCTGTGTCGAGGAATGAGCTTCAGACTTGCTTGTCCAGCATTGAAAATACTACAGTATGGGAAGATTTTCAAGACCAGGTTCTTCAATGTGTTGCTGAAACACTGGGATATGCTACTGCCAGACACAGAGACTGGTTTGATGAAAATGATGCTGACGTTCAGCGACTATTGGCTGTAAAGCGCCAGGCCCACAATTTATTGCTGCAAAGAGGACTTACGGCTGTGCCGCGAAATATAGCACTTGCCCACTATGGCGTGTAAAATCACTACTGCAGCAATCTCTCAGGAAGATGCAGAACATTTGGTGGGAGGACTTTGCTCGTGATGTTCAGGCTGTTGCTGATGCAAATGACAGCAAGAAGCTTTACTATCTTATGAAGCAAGTTTATGGGCCTAAGAGCTCTGCATCAGCTCCTTTGTTTTCCAAGAAGTCTTCTACTCTATTTAATAAATCCACAGAAATCACAGGTCGCTGGATTGAACGCTTCTCTGAACTCCTGAACAATGAGTCAGCTGTGGATGAAACAGTGATTAATACTATGCAACAAAGACCTATCACTGGCTCTTTAAATTCCACGCCCTCAATGGATGAGGTAATGACAGCAATAAGTAAATTGAATTTTGGTAGGGCATCTGGGAGGGATGGAATTTGTGCTGAGGTCTTGCGATTTGGTAGTGATTACATCATACAGTCCCTTCATGAACTTATTAGTGTAGTCTGGAGGGATAGTGCAATGCCTAAGGACTGGAAGGATGCAATTATTCTTCCTTTCTATAAAGGAAAAGGAGCCAGAATAATGTGGTAACTACAAAGGTATTGCTCTATCAGCTGCTGGCAAGGTTCTGGCAAATATTCTTCTTACTCGCCTGAATGGGTGCCTCGTAAATGATGTCCTAACTGAATCACAATGTGGCTTCTGATCTGGTAGAGGTAGAGGGACAATGGATATGATTTTGACAGCATGACAGATGCAGGAGAAGTGGTTTGGGCAGAATATGGATCTTGTCCAGGTATTCATTGATTTAACCAAGACCTTTGATACTGTGAATAGGGCCTTGCTATTGAAAATACTTGGCAAACCTTGGATGTCTGACTCACTGTGTATCTATAATTAAATCATTTCATGATGGGATGGCGGGTTGCGTCAATGTTGGTGGTGGCATGGCGGGACCCATTCCTGTAGAGAATGGTGTCAGCAGGGTGAGTCCTTGCCCCAACTCTCTTTTCTTTGTACTTTACTACTGCTTTTACTCATGCTTTTGTTAAGGTTAGCTCTCTGGGAATATAGTCAGGTATCGATCTTCTGGCTGCTTCTTTAATCTGCGCCGATTTGCTGCCAATTCAAAAGTTTTCTAGTCTCTTATTCGTGACCTCCTTTATGCAGATGACTGTAATTTAGTCACTCATACAGTGGATGACATGCAAATACTTATGAATCATATTTTTGCATCTTGCAAGACATTTGGACTCAGCATTAGCCTGGACAAGACTGTTGTAATGTTCCAGCCTGCACCAGGAAATCCATATGTGGAACCAGCTATCTCGGTTGAAGGAACAATACTGAAAGTGACAGACGAATTTGTCTACCTAGGCAGCACACTCAGCCGTTCTTGCACCCTGACTGATAAAATATTTTTCAGACTACAGCAAGAAACTGATTCCTTCCGGTCTCTTCAGTCTCGTGTCTGGTCCCAGCATGGCATCACAAGGCAAGCAAGAATTACTGAGTGCCGCGCATGTGTACTGACATCGCTCCTTTACTCAAGTGAGACATGGACCCTTCACAAACTTCATGTAAAGGTCCTTGAACGCTTTCATCAATAAACAAAGAAACTTTATTATATATATATATATATATATATATATAGGCATAGGAGTGGCTGTATGGTAAGTAGCATGCTTACGAACCACATGGTTCCGGGTTCAGTCACACTGCGTGGCACCTTGGGCAAGTGTCTTCTACTATAGCCTCGGGCCGACCCAAGCCTTGTGAGTGGATTTGGTAGACGGAAACTAAAAGAAGCCCGTCGTATATATGTATATATATATGTATGTGTGTGTTGGTGTTTGCGTGTCTGTGTTTGCCCCCCCTCCCACCACCACCACCACAACCACAACATTGCTTGACAACTGATGCTGATGTGTTTACGTCCCTGTAACTTAACGGTTCGGCAAAAGAGACCGATAGAATAAGTACTAGGCTCAATTTGCTCGATTAAAGGCGGTGCTCCAGCACGGCCACAATCACATGACTGAAACAAGTAAAAGAGTAAAGAGATAAACCATAACAAGTCAGGCGGTATAAAAGGTGAATATATTTACTTAACCGAATGTCATCGTTAGGGTTACAGTTGTTTCTTCATGTAATGATAATTTCAGTGCCTAATAAATTGTGTTTACATTCTGTACTGATATGCATGCTGTGCATTATACAATACAATTGCGTATCCACAAATCAATGCAGATAAAGAAAGCTTGCGTATCAGATCACAAGAACATCGTGGTTACACCAATGATTCAACTCTCTACCTCCTGACATTTTATCGTGTATATGTTCCTCATGAAATAATTTCATCGATTGCATCTCCTGGACTTCAGCTGCATGGAATTCTGCATTGGATTACTATGTGGTCTGGTAGCCGAGTCCACTGGAAGAGCTTTCTTTGATAGCCACACGATCCTATGAATCCATACATTACACTACAAATTTATACGCACACACGCACGCGCACATGTATACGTGTGTGAGTGTACGAGTGAGTGAACAAACAGGAAAATAGCACTCCACACATTTAGTAGGTGTTACATATATTTTTTAAATAAGAATTTGACTTAGCTCCATATGACTTAGAGGTTCGTAAGTGCGTAGGACGAACTAATCCTATTAGGTGCGTTCGTCCTATGCAATCACGAACCTTGCAATTAATTGGAGCTGGGGGGGACTGTGTTTAAACTTGTTTCCAGATGATGGTATTCAAGTGAATATGAACGGTCTTCAATAAAAATGAAGTGACATTAAGAATGGAAATGAAAATGGTGCACGAGTTACTGATGATGTGATAAGAGGCATCATATCAACTGGATATTGTGTTCTGTAAGTGTGGTGACACAACATACATCTCTACAAGTTTGTTAGTATAAATATTTCTGCCTATTCCTGACAAAACCCCTGCAAATGTCACAACCGACTGACGTTGCTTTACATCCTATACATCGGAACATTGTTGAAACTGTTTCTTTAATTGCTGGGTATGCAGGACGAGGCAAAACCCTATGGCGTTCACGGGTTTACCCAGACTTTTGAGATTGTTACCATGAAGCGTTGCCAGTCAATACTCGTAAGAAAGGGAGGGAGTTTCAGAGAGCCGATCATTTTCGAATGAACGACTGGGTGTAATAACTTGTACGCGACTTGAAGGTGAAATGTGATGAGAGGAAGTGAGACGAACCACTCACGAATACAGTAGCGATAGAAAATGCGGAGAGCAGATACAGTACACTTGTGGGTCAACGGTTAGAGCGAGTGACTTTACGACAATTAATCGGTTCATTCTTTTCTGAATATAATGTATATCTTGCCTACGAAATGTTCAACAAAAAAGATCTTGGTTTTGTCCATGTGTAGATATTTCAATAAATACCAATTCAAAGGCTATTCCAGCTACAAACGACGTTAATAGACCACCACTCGAACAGAACATTTGTAATTGATTATCTGTACAATAATAAAGTAATAGTAATTCTTTCACATAACACCATTAAAATGCGTATTTGACACCTATAACTATATATTCTCAAACATTATATAATTCCTCTTATCCAGTTCGAACAAACACGCGCACGCGAGCGAATATATGTATGTATATAAATGGGCAATCCAACGATTCTAACTATCAAACAGATTAATAAAATACTTATACTTTCCATTTATATTCCATATATTTCAATATGTAATTCTAACACAGTACTTAATACTTTACCGCAAACAAGAATGTTCTTAACGCGTTTAATTTGTTACAGTTTCAGTAACTTAATCAGTTTACTATGTTACGTTTTCTTTCATGTAAAAATCTAAATTCTTATCCAAATATTCCTAGCAATCAGGCATTTAATATACACTAAATATTAACAGTATATTTCATTATCTAATTCATGCAAGTTCAGTAAGGGCATGTGAAAACATTTACCTAATATTTTATTCTTGGCGTTCTTCAATTCTTGAAATTATTTGAAAATGAGTAGAAATAGAAGTATCAGAAAAAAACCACTCATGAAAATAAAACCATTCTTATAATGTGTGAAAAGGGGTGTGCCTAGTGGAACCCCCATGTCTAAATAGTGGAACTACAAACCTGCAGCGACAAAAATATATTAAAAGTTGCGAAGAGCCTCTGCATATATGAGATCTGTATCCATCATAACCTTGGGAGTTCTGAACATTATCTTGTCAGCAGCTCAGAATACTTACTATTTTTGGTTTTACCTACGAAGGGATTAATGAAGAGATTACGGGGGCTTCAATTTCTACATAAAACTAGCTATTAACAAAGCAATATTTCTCAAGATATAATCCAGCAACTTACCTTTGACATTTATTGATTGACATGACAAAGTTTAAATATTCAGGGAACTGGAACCTTTTAAATCAGTAGAGCAAATTTCTTCTCTTGGTATGAGTGGAATTTTGAGTATAATTACAACTATGCTTTTGCAACATCCAGTGATATTGGTATTATTGATGCATGCGGCAGAAGCTTCTTAACCAAGTCAGATGGTTTGGTTCTCTATAACATAATGCAATATAGTGCTCCTTTGATCATCCATTGCGGTTAAGCAGCCAAATGCACTTGGAACATCAATGCAGATTTCCAAAGAACCACAGTGGTGAAACGCGCAGAAAAAAAGTCATTTAAGCTTGTGCTTATCGTAATTTATCGGAGGTCGCCATTTTGAATGCCTGCCTTTGTTAACTTAACAAGGTCAAGGTGAGCTCTGATTGGCTGTATATAAAAGAGTTCATTACTGGGGTCCGAAACTCTCGTGCGAAAAAAATTTCGCGACCAGGCCTGCGCTGCTTAACCACAGGACACCTGCCGGGCGAAAGCTTTTCACCTTTGATTCCAGCCTCATTTGCACCATTATTTGGTACACTTGTATGAGACATTTTCACTCAATGTTGAGGTTAGCCACCAACCAGTATTTTTATCAAGATACCACCTCTAGTAAGATTGTCAACCAAGACAGCATAGCTCTTACTACCCATAAGTTGGGACTGTTCCCATTCGCATTTCTGAGTGTTGGGGACCATGTTCATGATTCTCACTAGGAGCTAGGTGGACATCAGTCGGTCCCGTATCCTCATCCAAACATTGCTCGAGAAATAGATCCCGATTCGTGGTTCATTTTCCTCCATACCAAGCATGGAGCCGTTGGACACTGACAGACTGTCACCAATGTGACTAAGAAGTCCTATCTACCCCAGTTTTAAAATCAGAGTGTTCCTTCTCCAAGACAGTCAACCAAGGCTCACAGGTTCTGTCTACCCGTCTATGGAACGGCCATTTACTCTCCTGAGTTCCTCTACTTTTTGCAGGATTTTGATTTTAATCCCACAATGTTCCAAACTTCACTCTCCTCACCTAGCAAGCTTAGTGGGGTTTTCGGCTTCGTCGCCGACGGCTTGACCACGTGACGGTTGCACAACTCCACTGCTTAGTCCACGATCTGAAGATATTTTCCTCGTACTAATCTCAGAGGCCCTGCTGCCCTTCATCTGACAAAGACATACAAAAAGATTTGAACTAAAATTTTTAAATGATCACCGAATTCATACATAGTAAAGGTTGGAAAACTATAGTATTTCAAAATTCACTATAAGTGTATGTGTACAAACACACATACGCACGCACACACTCACATATGTACACATACACACACATATATATGTGTGTGTGTGTGTTTATATACATATATGTATATGTATATATACATGTGCACGTGTATATATATGCATGTGTACATGTGTGTATATACACAGGCACAGACACACACACATATATATATACATACACGCACGCACATACACACACACACACACACACACACACACACATATATATATATATATATATATATATATATATATATATATATATATATATATATATATATAACATACTTTTTGAAAAGTTACCTTGAAGAGACGCACCTTCACCTACGATGAATGACAATTGTTTGTACACCATCTCACCTATCCGTTGCATGATGGGTCGAAACGATCGTGGTGGCTCTGAATGAAGAGTCTCGTAAATTCCATTTTCTTTCTCTCACATTTTATATAAACTTTACGGACACAAAGGAATTCTTGAAATAAATCCAGCAACTTATACCTCTATACTGTTGTTGACATCAAGTAGTAGAATACTCTAAACAGCATACTACAAGGTGTATGTGCTTGTGTATGTGTGTGTGTAAGTTTGTGTGTGAGTGTGTGAGTGCGTGCGCATGTGTTATTAATAATAAGCAAGTAGGCTCGTGGACAACAATGACCCTACAAATATGTATTTCTATACATTTATTACGTTTAACTGCTCATAACTGAAACATGTACAAAGGCGTATTTAAAAAATGCCGAAGAACACTTTATATGTTCCTACTATGTAATAATACTTGAATATTTAGATCATGAGAAAATATAGAGCATAATCTCGTTAAATTCATGTTGCAAGTGCTTCACATAAAAAGAAGAGAAAACAGGGCAGAGAAATAGATGGATGGATAGGTGTCGACATTACAACACAATGATAATTAACTTCTTTCAACTAAGTATTCTCATAGTATTACAAAAAGACAAGTGGAAAGAGCTGAGAGCACATCTCGCAGAACAAATTGGCAAAGCACCGTGTGGAGTCTGATTTAACTCTGACGAGGGACCCACATCGCCAGTTTATATAGCCCTGAACAAAACTTTCTGGAACATTCGAATTGTAAATTGGTGGTAAGCTTACATAGCTCACTTTTGATGATTGCCTCCGTTAGCCGATACATGCCAGTCATTTTTATTTAGTTATTTTCCTTCCAAATTTATATTAACTAATTAGTATTGATAGAAACAGGCTTGACTGCGTGAAATAATAGTCCCTAAAATTAAATCCGGTTCAAGAAAGACAAGCAACAATCCATTTCCTAATTCTGATAAATCAAAAGGAACCAATCAATAGAATTTCTAGAGCTTTGTGTTTTGTTTTAGAGTAGTTCTTCAAATAATCACTTAATTAAAAATTGATTCGAGCAAGAATTAATACAGGTAAGGAATACCATGTATTACGTACGTTACAAAAATACATTTATTATAAACACTGAGACTAGAAACATGAAAGGCATCATCTTCAATTAGACATCAACGTATATGTTTCATAATGTTTGAGCAGCATACTCTCAATGTGAATTGTTTAGAAACAACCTCAAGCAGATAATTTATTTGAACTATATCTATAAGTGGGAAATATAAATGAGAAACATTTACAAATAGTCGACAACGGTGTATAGGATTTTGGTCAATTGGTTGATTAAGTGTACATTTAATAATTTTGGTTCCAAAGGAAGAAAACAGAAAACATTTCTTCTGTATTTTGTTTCGTCTTTTCAAGTAAAGCATGATGGTGTTGATGTTTCTCTGATTTATTGCTGAACTGAAAGTATGGTGAACCAGCAGGAATATCATAGTAACATATTACTCAACTGACTGATTGATTGATTGATTGATTGATTGATTGATTGAAGGTGACGAGCTAGCAGAATGCTTAGCAGTATTTCGTCCTTCTTTATGTTCTACGTGCAAATTCCTCTGAGGTCGACTTTCCCTTTCATCCTTTCAGTATCAATGAAATAAATATCACTTAAGCACTTGGGCCGATGTAATTGACTTGTTCCATCCCACAAAGTTTCAGGTCTTATGCCAATAGTAGAAAAGAAAAAATAAGATGATTATTCATCTGATTGAGCTACCGTTTCTTTCTCAATAAAGGAAATAGTCCAATACATCCTCAGTTTTTGTAAGTGCAATCAATGATTTAATCACTACTATCATTCAAACAAACATACATAGAAGTACCGAAACGTGGTTAGAGGATAACGGGAATATAAGAATATAACTAGTATGCCTATTCATTTTAAGTTGTAATTTGTGAACAATACCGCAGTAGCTTACAGGTTTCCATCAGCCCAATCGTTGGTCCATTGTATTTCTGACAGTGAGAGTAATAAGGGGGTGTGTTTAACTTGGGTTAACACAAGGAATTTCGTACTTAAAGCAAGGTTTTTTTTTTCTCGCTAGTGTTTATGACCTTTACTAATATAGAGCGAAAAATTTACAACTCTGTGTGCGCGCAAACACTTGAGTATATATGTACGTGTTGTCGTTTGTATATAAGTGTATTTGTGTGTGTATTTATATATTTATGCGACGGACTTCTGCACAGATTCTATCTTTCAAATTCTACATTCCATAAGGTGATAGCCAACTTAATGATTAGATAGACAACACTTGCTTAAGGTGCCACTCGGAACGACGTCATTGTGAAGCGAACTTCTGAAACATGCTATCATGTCATTTGTCTGTTATATTTGGAAATTCCTTTAAATATATTGATGAGACATTCAAGAAACTGTTTCAAAGAATTCCAAGAGTGTGAAAAACGATATTGAACAAAAAAAAAAGGCGTCAATTTTGAATAATCCAAAAATGTAATATGAAGTTACCTGTTTAATAATTTTGTTTTCTTTGAATCAAACTATTATTTCCTAGTTTTGCGCCGTCATTTCTTCAAAATACAGAAAACCATCAACAACATCATCATCATCATCATCATCAACAACATCACCATCATCTCCATTATCATCAAAATCATTATCATCACAAACAAATTAATATTATATGCTCTGTCTTTCAACCTCTAAACAATATGAGCCTTAAAGATGCGTTTCTATTTTTTTTACGAGAGCTCCAAATTGTGTTAAAATATTACGTGTTTTTGGTCTGATTTGTAACGCAGCCGTTCTCGATATTTTCAACAAACGCTTTACTTGTGAAAGTCTTCAAATTATTTTGATTTAAAGCTGATGCCCTAACCGCTTCAGATATGTATTCGTTCTAAATATCTTTCCCATGATTGGTGGCATTAGGAATCGGGCTTCCATGAAGAAGCATCAAAAACATCAACCCAAGCATGTTGACCCGATGAAAACCGATTCAAAACGGAAAGAAAGAGAAAGACATTACTGTTGTGTAAGCAACAGAGAAGTACTGTCAAAACGTGATTATGTGGTGTTGAAAACTCTAGGTAAGCAACACGAGTAACTAAATCTCACAGATTTTAAAGTTTTAAGCATATACATTCGCACATACACACATACATACATACATACATACATACATACATACATACATACATACATACATACATACATACATACATACACACATAACACACATACTCTACAATCGTACACACACACACACACACACATATCACACACATACTAGACATTCTCACAAAATGTAAAACACATACTTATTTATTCATACATATACGAAGCCAATGGCAGGAACCTCCACGCAATAACTCACCGTGCTAGAAATTGAGCCGAATCTCCCTCAAATCACTTTACTGTTTTAAAAAGGAAAGTCTTTGAATGTTATTCTAGAAAAAGACAGTGGTCATATAATGTTTTTAATTATATAAATCTATTCATCAGGGACGACTTGAGGATCAGCATCTACTCCCTCTCCTTCTCCTCTCTCTCTCTCTCCCCTCTCTCTCTACCTCCCTCTTTCCCTCTTTCTCCGTCTCTTTCTCCTGCTTTCTTACCCTCCCTCTCTATTTATGTGCCTTCTATGTCGAAGATGATTTCAAAGTTTCAGGTTTCTTCATCGATGTTATTGATGTTTCTGTTTCTCATGATAGTACCGCCTGATATTTGATACGAATATTTGATTATAAAATCGGCGCTGAAGCTTCAGAAGTTGCCCTCGTCCTAAAAGTCGTTGTCGATCTCTTTCCTTTCATATGGCTCTTTTTCTTCCAACATGTTTATATTAAATGTGATCCACACTAAGTCTCCACTTTTGTATGATTGTCTCCAATTCTTAAAGTCTTCAACTAGCTTTCTCCATCGTTAAGTTAAATGACGAATAAGGATATAATCTTTATGAAGTCAAGAAAGTGTTTTAGGAATAAAACCCTTAGGTGTTGACTTTTTGCAAGTTCAGAGTACAGGATCTGTATGGAAATTATTGCATCCAGTATCCTTCTTACATGCCCTGGCTGTCGGAATCGATGTTTTTCAGCGGTGCTCTGGATTCTCATGGCCTTTGTTCTTGATAGTAGATCGTTGCTTGCGGCTTAGTCAACACATATGATGATCGGTAGAAGTTTTGTTTGCTGGAATCTCTCAGTTTGACATATTTGATGCAATCCAAGTCTCACAATCTCAGAGAAGTGAAGTGTAAAGAGTATAAAGTGTATAACAGACAAAACTTATTTCGAGTTTCAGACTATAGCTGTGAAAGATATGATGTGAGAGATCTCCAAAGGATTCGTGGGCTGCTCGCACACGGTTGGTGAAGTCATATTTGAATGAACGGGAGTTAAGCAAAATGCTACTGAGATACGAAAAGGATAAAACGTCTTCAACTGGGTCATCAGGGTCAGTAATATAAACAGGTTTCTTTTCTGCTGTGAGTGAGTTTTGAACAAAAGTCATCATTTTTGACATGGTGATAGTGAGGCGTAACATCGCATTAGCGCGAACAAATTACTGGAGGGGATTTATAAATCGAATTCAGTTAGAGATGAAACGTTATTGTTTTTCGTATATTACAACTCGTGGATTATGACCGTAAATGTATTAATTTTAGTTTGAAGTCGTAGTAAATTGAGAAGTCCTCCTTCGTATGGATATTGAATGGTAATTCCAAGTTCGGATTCACGGTCGATTTTCATCAGTACAGCAATCATATATATTGAAAGCGTGGTGGATGCAAGTATACAGCCTTCTTTAAAACTACTGTTGATGTTGAATTCAGATAGAAGTTAAACTCCGTATGACACTTGACTTTAAGGCCATTATCAAGTAATTTATTCATTTGGTTAAAGTGGTATGGACATACGAATTTTCCGAGTACTTTCCACGAGATTTGTCTCGACACTGTATCAAAGGCTTTAAGCAGATCATAGAAGATGAAAAACAAGGTCGGTTTCAGTTGTTTCCTTGCTTTTTGCTGAAGTTGTTTCACAGTAAAAATTCTGTGGGTCGTGCTCTCTGAGAATAGAAACTGCATTAGGACTGATAAATTTACCCATATCATGGTTGAGTCAATTCAGCAATATATGAGACAAGATCTTACCAGTTGATGATAATAGAAACATCTCTGTATAGTTTCCACAAATACCACAGTAACCTTTTTAAAGATTCTCAAAATATTGATATACTTAAAGTCATTGTGGACATATTTCCATTCTCATATCTGTAAAATTAACAGATGGCGACGAGCTTTGCAAGATCTTCCCTTTTTATACAATTCAGTACAAGGAAGGGCTAGGAGTTTTGTTGCCACACATCTGGCAAATGACAATGTCCAGTTGTTTGAGTGCTGGGAGTGTTGACGGTTTGGAGATGTGATAAGATCGATATGACAGTCATCAGAGGCAAGTGGTGATACCATATCACCACTTGCCTCTGCACCGGTTTTACGTTGCTTTGTTATCTATCAAACTATTACTGTCTTAACAAGTTCTTAGATGTCATTGATAGAGCTGAAATTTCTATATATGCTGTTGAACAGCAAAACTTTGGGTGCTACATGCCTTATTCTACGTATCATTGTGTCACCGCTTTGATATCACTTTGCCTTCATTGCACCATTCCATAGAAGCAGTTTTCTATTGATCTATTCGCGCACTGGAGCAAGTGATACTATATCCAATGTGCCGAAATTGCAGTGGTCTTCAGATAAAAGGTGATGAACAAAAACTTGTGCCTAAGTTTGTTCTTTTTTTGGGGTGAGTGTATAAAACGTGATGCCAGACAAACTGACTTATGTGCATTTGAAAGCGTTTGCGATACAGAAACGAATACGAAACTACTATTCTGAACACTAATAATTCTGAATTATTTCTAATATGTACACCCCACCAGTACACTACTAACTTTTCATTAGAATTACCATCAGATTCTTCGATTAATGCCTTATCATCGAAATATTCTACGCACAATTAGTTTCTGTAGTGGGGTATTTTTTGTGTAATGTAAGCGAGGCCGTCTTAACTATCAGTGATAGTGATCTACTTGTTAATAAGGTTTCTAGACTGTCGGCATTGGTTAGACGTTGCAATTAATTATCGTAGGATGAGTAGTATACTGGAATGGACGGATATTTTTCTACGGCATTCATTTTGACCAAATGTTTTATAGTAAAAAGCTTTTAAAGCTATATTCATACAATCAAAAAGGACTATGGTGGCTCTGTATTATTAAAAACTTAAATGAATGTAAATGACACTGAATATTTGCAACACAGTAGTAAATATGTAAAATCCTAAAAGTTGTAGATAATCAATTCTGCCTCTCATTCCATGATTCTTATGACATGCTCTTCCAACCTCTAGATAAGAATGCATCATAGAAGTTGGCTAAAATGCTTAATCTTTCCCCATTAGATTATACAACAATGAAATAATTGTATATTTCAACTAGGTTATGGTAGCTTCTCGATTGTGAAATTGGCTCGCCACCAATGCAAGAAACCTGATTTAGTGGCCGTTAAAATTATCAGCCTTTCAAAAGTTCCAGTCACTTACCAAAAACATTTCCTGTCGAGGGAACTGGAATTCTGGCCTAGACTGGATCATCCACATATTGTCAAGTTTTGTGAAACTTTCGAAGAATTAGAACGAGTCTATATCGTCCTGGAGTATGTTTGCAATGGAGATATGATGTCTTACCTCCAGAAATTTGGAGCTCTTTCTGAGGCAAAGAGTAAAAAATATATTAGCCAGGTTAGTATTTTCTTCATTTCCTTTCTTTGTATTCATTACATATTAACTAATCAATATAGAAATTACTGTAATGCAGTAGTTAATGTATGACCGTATGGCTAAGAAGATTTTTTTTTTTTTTGCAATCTTACGGACCCGGAGATAATTGAACTGCAGTGTATCTTGGGTAAAAGCTATGGGTCGTCTCAAATCTTGTGTGGACACAAAACTTTATAGAAGACCGTTAGATGTACTGTACTTGTTTGACTCTGATCGATCAGACCTACGATCAAAAGCATTCCCGTCACGACTATCCAATTTTCCTTTTGTGCACAGAACCCAAGATCACATCATCCAGTCCGGGTTTTTTTCAAGGCGATAGGGTGCTAATTAGCTGTTATTTCTAGTTGGTCGAGTGAGTATGCATTGGTTCATCGGTGTAATGTACATGTTTTCCAGTGATAAACTTAATCTGTCAAAATTGGATCAGAGAATCTATCACCCATGTTGACAAAAGCTTTCGCCCATTATCGGAACGTCTAACCTCAGAGACAAGCTTATCAGGACACTAAAGTTTCCTCAAAATGTTCTATAAGATATTTCTATTCGCAGTATCAAAAACCTCAGTCAAATCCACAAAGACTTGATACGGGCTTACCTTCTGCTCAGTGCATCTTTCCTGAAATCGCCTAACAGAAAAGATCGTATCCGTTGTCTCCCTAGCATTTCTGAATCCACACTAAGACTAAGGGAGGATCTTATGAGCGATGTTGTTGAGAAAACTAACCAGCATGATCCGACACAACACCTTGCCTACAACAGAAAAGATATTCTACGGAAGTTTCCGCAGTCGTCCTTCTTACCTTTTCCCTTCAGGCAGCATCAATATTAATCACCTTGGCTGGAGGACCCTTCCATTTTTTGGGCCTTAGACTTCAACATGCTAAGCCTATAAATACATTTGGCGCCATACACTATTCACTGTACACAAGTGGGCCGCGAGACAACTGTTTGAAAATTTCGTGTAGATGTTCTCTTATTGACCAACCTAAGTTTTCGAAGCACCACTTCTGACCGACACATTGAATTTAGAACTTTTTTTTTATTTTAGCTTTCATGTTTACATAATTTCAACGGTTATTTTATGACAAATGTAAAACTAGCTCATTCATATTAGACTCTATGGACCTGTTTCTCGTTTCCTGTCTCAAATTGTTCTTTATAATGCTAATATCGCTTTCAATCAATCAAAATCCATAACCTGTACAAGCCGCAGGTGCACAACAACAGATGCAACCTTCATCTTTCCCGATCATCAACCAGCTTCATATATTTCATTATCTTCTTTCTGTTCATTACTTGATATTTCTCAGCTACACAGCTTTCTTTGTGGTCTTCCAATACGCTTTTGGCAAGGTGTGGATGTCAGGACATGAGCATATTTACTTGAGCTAAGTTGTCGTGGTGTCAGGTCACTTCATTTTCTTCCTTTTAATATTTGATTGAAGAATTTCGAGATTTGCAATCTTCGCACTACTTTACATTGAGATTATTAATTTAGTCTTAGTAAAACTAGTGCTTTCTAATGATATTCTTATATTTTGGTCTTCCTGCTTCTCTAAAATCTTGAAGGAGTCCATTACAATTTTTTGTTTTAAATAAATTTGAAACTTGAGCAAAAATCAATGGACTATGCTAACGCTTTAATCATATATTCTAGGTAAAGGTAGCGAACGGGTAGAATCGTTAGCATGATGGACCAAATGCTTTGCAGCATTTCATCCGGCTTCTGAGATCAAATTCCGCCGAGATCGACTTTGCCTTTTATCCTTTCGGGGTTGAAAAAATAAGTACCAGTCGGGCACTGGGGTCGATGTAATCGATCAGACTCCTTGAACAAGAATTTCAGGGCTTACATCTTTAGTAGAAAGAATTATATGTTTTAAATGAATTAATTCACATGAAATCAACTGTCGAATCAGGGACTAGGCAGAAACGTTAGAATTCACATCTTATGATCTATGAACTTGTTCAAATATGAAAAGTTTACTATCATCAAAATATTCCTTCAAACGGGGCACTGGAGTTATCATCATTTATACATCTGTTTTTCTATTGTGGCATTGGTTGGACGGCTCCATTTTAATGCAGTGTCTCTCTACTTGTGAGGTCCAGTAGTCTGAGACTAGGCCATCGCATTCACTTGCTCCCGAATTTTCTTCATCTTCCTCCTCCGAAGGCTCCGTCATTACGGCGTTTAACGCTTTTTATGTAAATCTTTTCTTTGACCGTTTATCTTTTCTTCGTTTAAGTCATTAGACTGCGGCCATGCTGGAACACCGCCTTGAAGATTTTTATTCGAATGAATCGACCTCAGTAGTTTTTATTACTATTTTTTAAAGCCTAATACTTATTCTATCGGTCTGTTTTGCTGAACCGTTAAGTTGCGGGTACGTAGACACACCAAAACCGGTTGTCAAGCAATGGTGGAGGATAAACATGCACACAAACGCACGCGCACACACACACACACACACAAACGCGCGCACACACACACACACACACACACACACACACACATAGAGAGAGAGAGACATGTGTGTGTGTGTATACATAGACATATATATATATATATATATATATACGACGGGCTTCTTTCAGTTTTCGTCTACCAAATCCACTCACAAGGCTTTGGTCGACCTGAGCCTATAATAGAAGAGGCTTGCCCAAAGTGCCAGGCAGTGCTACTGAACCCGGAACCATGTGGCTTGGTAACAGACTTCTTGCCACACGAGAAAAGTCTCCCCATTGAATATTGCCCAAGTTACATTTTCATAGTAAATTTACTTTAGTTTCCTTTTTCCTCGAGTGGTTTGTGGGGTTTTATTTTGTTTTGGAGTTTCTTTTTTTTTTAGAAAATTTTATTTTTCAAAAATTTTCTTATGATAAAGATTAACATTAATAATTAGTCCAGACTTATATTTACATTGTGTCGAATAAAAAATAATAAATTTCTGTTTTTTTATATAGGAGGTCTGATCAATAAGTATCCGGACTTTTGCCATAGTAACAAAGCTAAAGCACGCAGAGTGAAGCTGGTTGGGAAAGGCTGACTCTGCTGTGCACGAGCACTAAGTTTTAACGTTCTAGATCACTTCTGCTGTTTACAGCAGTGCTTGGAATGGAGGTGAGTAGCGTGTGATTGTAGCATTGACTATGACAGAGAAAGTTGTCATGGCGACACCTGCTCAGAGACCTACGCAAAGCTGCAGAAAGTGTATGGAAAGGAGTGTATTAGCCCCACATAAGTGTACGAGCGATTCAGACATTTCCAAGGTGGCCGAAAAACTGTCGATATTGACGAACGTTCTGGGAGACCAGCAACCAGCAGAACTGAGAAAAACATCGCAGATGTGCGTGCAGCTGTGAGGGGAAATCGTCGAATCACCATCCGTGAGTTATCAGAGAATGCACAGATTAGTTACGGTTCAGCTCAGTCCATTATCACTGAAGATTTGGGTATGAGACGCATGTCTGTCAAGCTTGTGCCAAAGCTGCTTTCAGCTGACCAAAAAGACATTCTGGTTTCAGTTGCACAAGATCTCCTAGATTGTGTTGAGAACGATAAAAACTTTTTGAAAACTTTGCGTAGGCCTCTGAGCAGGTATCTCCAAACTTTTGGTAAAAATTTAATGCACGTTCTATGCTCAACTTTTTCTGTCATTGTCAATGCGACGATCACACGCTACGCACGTTACTTCCAAGCACTACTGTATAGAGAGGAAGCGAGCTAGAATGTTAAAACTTACTGCACATGCACAGCAGAGTTCAAGGTCAATCTTTTCCAAGCGGCTTCACTCTGCGTGCTTTAGGTTCGTTACTATGACAACAGTCTGGATATTTATTGATCAAACCACGAACGTGTGTGTGTGCGCGTGCGCATGCGTGTGTGTGCGCGCGTATGCGTGTGTGTGTACCTGCGTACGTGTGTGTATGTGTGTGTGTGTATGTGCGTGCGTGCGTGTGTGTTGAGTAACAGGTTGACTTAGCACCTTATGTTACTTAAAGTTTCGTGAACATGACAAAATACGATCAGTTCCCTGCATATTCGAAAACAAAATGGAGGACGAAATGGCTTATTGTAACAGAGAGAGTGACTTGCATGTTACATCACTGCTTTGTACGTAGCAGGGTACGTAGTGGCTTTTATATTACAGAGTGAGTTTAACATCCGGTAGTCAATTACGGTGACGTGAGTGTAACGACATTTCAGCGACAACAGATGAATGCCGCTTTGTCAGTCAGCGTGTGGTGTTCGATGTTATTGGGTGATGATGGATCATATAGGCCGACATGCATAGCCGGATGGTATGTCGAGATTATCGGGAGCACATCTCAACATAGCAGAGAGTGTGCATCCTTTTCAAGGCCAGAAAATGCTTCAGACACCGTCAACTAATAATAATCCTCGATAAAGATGAAACCTCTTAGTTCATTGCTCCCATAGGTGTGTCAGTGTTGCCACTATACATGCACTTACACTGCAACCAAAGAAAAAGCTACCCAAATAATAGGCATGTAATCACTCACTCAAATCTCAGTCCAACACACTCAAACTCCTGGCCCATGGAGGTGTTGTTTTCTCTCTGAAGTTTCTACCATTACAATAGAACACCTCTATTCCCCAGAGCAGGTATTCCACCTCGACTCAGATCTTAAGGCGTCACTCATTTATCCTTCGTAGATTAACCACTATACCTAGTTCTTCCTTACAACAGTGTGCACCTTTTCGAACTTCTTCCCCACATGTTTTTGTATCTTGCAACACTGTTCCAGAGGTACATTAACTACGTCAACCACACCATTCATGGAGGACTTGCGAAAACCATCACCACCAATCAACCAATCCAATCAAGCAAAAAAAAAAATCTCTACATTAAATCTATCGGACATTTATATAAAAATATATCAGCATAATGTAATGAAAAGATATAAAAAATATCCCTACATAAAACCTTTCACATACACTCAAAAATCTCTACAAAAGTATATCATAGATGCAACCAAGAATATTTCTACATAGAATATATCATACATGCAAACAACTTTCTCTAAAGGAAATATAAGGGACACCCATACAAAAATATATTATACATAAAAGGCACAAACGCTCAGTAAATTATATATATATTACACGCTTGATATCGCTCTACATATACAAACACACAAACACACACACACACATACACACAAAAACACACACACACACACAAACACAGACACACATACATACACACACGTATTACCCTATCCAATCCGCTGTACCACTTCAATTTTATACTCCTTCCTGTAACTTGAGGGTACGCCCCAACATATCCTCTTCACCATCTCCCTCCTTCTCTCTCTCTCTCTCTTTCTCTCCCCTCACCTTTTTCCACCTGGAGACACCTCTTTCTATTCCTCTATCATGCTCTAACTTATCACCTGACACAAACCCATTTTCCTCAGTACTGCTCCCCACCCAGTTTGTCTTAAAATTATTTGAAGGTGAAGATGTGGGTTTGCAAAGGTAAGCCTCCGTGTTTAATCAGGTCGAGAGGGATGTTATCTGGCCCTGGAGACTTCTTTAATCTCATCCGCTTCAGAGCTTGCTTGAATTCATGAAAAATAGGCTTCCCAATCATCCACAGCGGAGGAGGATAATCTGGAATGTTCCTCAAGAAGTTCTCAGCTGCATTCCAGTTTCTGTTTAGGAGGGTGGAAAATGTTTCCTTCCACCATAGGAGTATGTCTTATGCATCGTCCAGGATGTTTGTATTGTCAGATGCTAGAAAGGATCTAATTGGTGTTCGACATAGAAATCTATGAGGTCATCTGCATCTGCATAGCCCTGAAGTTCGGCTGCTTTTTCTTTCCACCAGATGTTCTGTAGTTCTTTTGGTTTTTGTTTGACACTTCAATTTTAGCTTCTGGAAACCGTTTACTCTATTACTTGTTTCAGTCATTTGACTACGGCCATGCTGGAGCACCGCCTTTAGTCGAGCCCAGAGCTTATTCTTTGTAACCCTAGTACTTATTCTATCGGTCTCGTTTGTAGAACCGCTACGTTACGGGAACGTAAACACACTGGCATCGGTCGTCAAACGATGTTGGGGGAACAAACATACACACAAACATATACACACGCATAAATATACATAAATATACATATATGACGGGCTTCTTTCACTTCCCGTCTACCAAATCCACTCTCAAGGATTTGGTTGGCCCGAGGCTATAATAGAAGACACTTGCCCAAGGTGCTACGCAGTGGGACTGAACCCGGGACCATGTGGTTCGTAAGCAAGTTACTTACCACACAGCCACTCCTGCACTTATGTTTTTTTTTTCTTTTTTTAGTCTGGATCTTCGGTCTTGTTCATGAGACAGTCGAGCATTCTGTTTTTGCTTCAGTCAGGTTGTTGATTTCAATATTGTTTTCATCAAACCAGACCTGCTATTTGGTCTTGGTGAAGCTGACGATAGTATTTGCTGTTTCTGTGACTATATCGCGAATCATTAGATTGGTCGTTTACTGGATTAGAACTAAGATCCTGACTTATTTTGGCTTCAAAGGTGGTTGCGGTGTCAGGGTTCTGGAATTTTGAGATGTCACATTCTCTACGAGTTTGTGATTGATGTTGCATTCTTGGTATATTACGAATAGTGATTCACATGCGTGTAGGGAAAAGGCTTCAACCAATACATACATACATCAAGACTTGGAAGGCAACTACTTGAGCAGCATTCCTTGTCTTATAACCTTAAATACATGCCCAGAGAAGTTGCACGACTCTACTACAACATATCATCAGATGAAAGGATGGGCGTATATGAGCAGAAGACAATGCATGGATATGTTAGTAGAAAGTTCCGAGATGATGATAACATTGATCATCAAAGCAGTCTATCATGGACCAACGACCGGATTACTACTTCCCACTTTGAAACAGGGAATATCAACCAAATACCTGTTGCACAAAAGGGGCAGAGATGCAGGAAAAGCAGTAAAGTGTGACAACTGATGCAGACTTTATAGATTTAACACCGAAGATATCACACACATCAAATGCAGTTGTCTTAAAATGTCATCACAGTTTTATTTACTAATGGGACATGATGTTGTGGCTAGGACACTGTATAACAAGATCTGTCGAAAGGATAACTCCGAGGACAAAGAAATAAGAGCCCACAGTATGGTAGAAGCCAGAGCCACTCATAATGAAAAAGTGTACTGATGGAATGTCCCAGTGAAAACCTCAGTAAAATGCAAACACAATGAACCTGATATAACGATTTGGAATAGAGAAGAAAAACCGTGTACAGTTGTAGAGATCAGCTGCCCAGCGGATGTTAAAATAAAACTGAAGATCAGTGTAAAAGAGAATACCTACGCTGGACTATTGAGAAATCTACAGTTATTCTATCCAGATTACAAGTTCAGGTTTATACGTGTAATTATTGGGGTACTAGGATATGCAACACACTGCCTAAATACTAATCTTGAGATATTAGGCTTCTCAAAACCAAGGAGGAAGCTTATTCGAAGACTACAGATCCAAGCCATTACTGAAACTGTAAATATCTGTAAAACTTTCCAGAAGTTTATCATTTAAGTATATTTGAGCATGTATAGATATACAAGTATATGCCTGAGAAGATATACATAAAACAAAACATACAAATCTACACGTATACATACATACAAAAATACCCTGCAGTGAAAGTTGAAATTCCAATGAAGGAGCCTTGAATCTAGGTTAGAAACCGACTCTTTCTTTATTGGCAAGAAAACTTGAAATAAAACTGAATAGTGACGCATACACACACGCGCACACGCGCGCGCACGCACACATAGCGGTGAGGGGCTTCTTTCAGTTAACGTCTTCCATATCCACTTACAAGGTTTTGATTGGCTTGAGGATATAACAGAAGACACTTGCCCAATATGCCATGCATCGTGACTTAACCCAGAAACATGTGGTTGGCAAGCAAACCTCTTACCACATAGTCACGCCTGCGCGGGAAAATTCATTCTGCTTATGACTATTTCATTATAACACTATATTGAAGTTTAACCATATATTAATAATTAAGCTCTTAAATTCAATGGATGTATTCTATAGTGCTTTTAGACGTATGAAATACGGACAATGTGTGTGTGTGTGTGTGTGTGTGTGTGTGTGTGTGTTTGTACACACCAGCATCAAGCGGTGGTGGGGAGGGGAAAAACAAATACATACACACAGATATACATATATAAAATTGGCACAATAACGCAAAACATCCAGACAGTTAGGTGATACAAAAAAAAGGGACAACAAAACATCCAGATAGACGATACAAAGAAAACAAGGACGGGGCATTCGGAGTTTTCTTTCCTCAGTCAAGTTCAAGATTATCTTTGCAATTTCGGCTGGTTATACTCGAGATTGCTCCAATCTGGCCAGCCCCACGGAAAAACTAAGCTAAGAGCATTAGATTCCTTGGAAGAAAGCAGCGAATGTATACGAAAACAAGGACGAAAAAAAACGGAGAATGTTACACAAATACAAATAACATGACACAACAAAAGTTGTCTTTCGACTAAGGACAAATTAAATTAAGCTGGCGTGTGTGGAATAAGATTTGACAGGCACAGGAAGGAATATAGATGTTGCACGGAGGGTTTTTTCAGTTTCCATCTACCAAATTCACTTACAAGGTTTTGGCCCACCTGAGAATATAGTAGGAGACACTTACCCAAGGTACCACGCAGTGACTCTGAACCCGGAACCATGTGGTTGGAAAGCAAGCTTCCTACCACACAGGTACGCCTGCACACTGTGTGTGTGTGTGTGTGTGTGTGTGTGTGTGTGTGTGTGTACATATATATACCAGAGTAAGCAGATGAATGAGAAACAAGGTGGGAAAATAGTACTCAAACACCGGACGTAGAGTAAGATGCTTTATTATTATAGCTGAAAAAACATCACAAAAATATCACAAAAAACTACTACACAGAGCTTCACGTTCTCGTTCGTCGGACAGTTTTGATACACACACACGCACACATATGTGTGAGTATATATATATATTTGATAGAGCAGTTTTTCGTGATATTTTGTGATGTTTTTGCAGCTTTTAATAAAGTATATATATATATATATATATATATACATAGGCGCAAGAGTGGCTGTGTGGTAAATAGTTTGCTTACCAACCACATGGGTCCGGTTTCAGTCCCATGCGTGGCACCTTGGGCAAGTGTCCTCTACTATAGCCTCGGATCGACCAAAGCCTTGTGAGTGGATTTGGTAGACGGAAACTGAAAGAAGCCCGTCATATATATGTATATATATGTATGTGTGTGTGTTTGTGTGTCTGTGTTTGTCCCCCCACCATCGCTTGACAACCGATGCTGGAGCGTTTACGTCCCCGTCACTTAGTGGTTCGGCAAGAGAGACCGATAGAATAAGTGCTAGGCTTACAAAGAATAAGTCCTGGGATCGATTTGCTCGACTAAACGCGGTGCTCCAGCGGCCAAATGACTGAAACAAATAAAAATAAAAAGAATATATAACGATAGAGACGGGAAATATAATACATGGGAAACTTTATTGCTCTCAACGAGCGTTCCGACACATCGTGCGTCGATCCTTTCCTCGCGGATAGAAAACTGTAGAACGACCGTGCGAAGGAGAGGTAACGATGAATGGCTCCTTTAGTACATCACACGGTCGATACAATGAATACAAAAAGAATAAATGAGTACAAGTGCTAGAGGGAAAACACAACCGATATAATGTTAAGAGAAGATTTTATTTGTGTTAATATGTGTGTCTGTGTGTGCGTCATATAAGAATACTACTACTAATAATAATAATAAAAATAATAATAATAATAATAATAATAATAATAATAATAATAATAATAATAATAATAATAATAATAGGCAGGCCGTCATGTATACATAATGTGTATGTGTGTGCATTAAATACAGAGCATAGAAAGAGTCAATAATAGGGCGCTAGAAGAATGTTCAGACACAAGGAAGATAAATACCAGTTCGTAGTAAGGTACACAATAGATGAAGTTCTGTAACAAGAAGTTGAGGCGAAGAAGTAGAGCCGGTTGAGATACATGTCGTGTAAGAAGTTATGGCTACTATGCTGCTGCCGGTCACTTGATACAGGAAGTTCTCGAAGGTTGTATTTTCTGTTAACCATGGTGAAATGATTCACGAACAGTGAGGAAACAGAACCATGTGCGACGGTTGAGGGTTGCTGTGTACGTAGAGAGATGTTGTTGGCGACGGAGACGGAGATTGCCGTATGCTGCTGGTCGAGTGTTGATTCGTCTCCATGTGCCTGTTGTCGCTGGAACTGGCTGTATGCTCTGTGGTCAATAGTTAGACCTTAGAAGGTCTAGAACCAAAGACCTCGACTCGGTGTTGAAGCTAGCATTTTATAGTGAACTGTCGGCGCAAACGGAAGTCCAGAAGAGACTTCTCACATGACCTTATCAGAAGACTGCGACTGGTTGGGTTGCACATTGGCGCGTAACAGAGCAAGAGAGAAATGTGCGCCAATACCAACCAATCAGAGTAGTGGACACAATATGGTCCAAACGGCGAGAGAGAGTCCGCTACAAAACTATACAATTAGTTTGATCAGCT
This sequence comes from Octopus sinensis, assembly GCF_006345805.1. Classification (NCBI taxonomy): domain Eukaryota; kingdom Metazoa; phylum Mollusca; class Cephalopoda; order Octopoda; family Octopodidae; genus Octopus; species Octopus sinensis. The sequence goes on from NC_042998.1 coordinate 113,103,980, forward strand.
CAAAAGAGATGTTATATATGAGAGAAAGAGAGAGAGAGATTAGTTTTACTAGGATATGTAACAGGATGAATGAGTCTCGATGCAGTCCTCCAACATACTACAACTAGCAGCCAAATCTCCCTTATATTACTCCTTTACTATCTTAAAAGAGGAAGGACACAATATAACTATCAGCACTAGTTATATTTTAACTTTAGTAAAAGGCGGAAGGTTATGATTAGAAAACTATTCACTACATATGTCTGCTTAATCAGGTGTTCTTGGCCTAAGCAGCAACAACAATAGGTACCGATAGTTAATTTAAACCAGTAGTTCTCAATCAGGGTCCATATAAGAAACGGCTAGGTTTCTTTCTCTAAAATGTTACGTAGTTCATACTATACAAGTTGATGTGTTACAAACAAAATAGGAGTGTTGAAGGAGGTATCTATAGAACTAGCTTATAAACATAGAGAGGCTATGAGGGTCTACCAAAGTAAAATAGTGATCAAAGAGATCCATAGATAAAAAAAAATGATTGAGAACCACTGGTTTAAACCAATGGTTTATTTCTACGGTAGTTGCAATTCATAATTCTTGTTGGGCTCTATATGCAAAAAAAAATCGAACACAAAACGCTAAGTTGTTTATTTGCAGTTTATCTACAATTTGTGAAATACTTGTTATTTCTATATGTACCACTTTACATATCTATTCACCGCAGACATCGATGATTTCTTAATATAAAGAGTAGTGTTAATATAAAGCACATGCTTATTTCCTCTTAAATTTCTCCTACCAAAATCAAAGAAGCTGCTTTTATCTGATTCTGAGAAAAATCAACGGAAGAAAGTTTTATTTCTGAGATAGATGAGTTTGTATACCTTGAATGAAAACAGTTTTAGACAGGGCTCTTCCTAACTTCTTGAACGTCAGAACTTACCTCTTCTTTTGGTACACAAACTAAACTTATTTTACAAATTTTATCAAATATTTGGGAGCTTTTTGTTTCTTTGTTTTAGGTTTGTCTTTTTCTTGTACCCTTGTAGACCATCGGTAAGTTATCTAGAATTCTAGAATTTTCCTTAATAATTTTTGACTGTATTATTTTTCTATTATACATAGGTGTGTAAAGCTGTTGATTACTTACACAGCCAAAATATTACTCACCGTGATTTGAAGCTTGAGAACCTACTTTTAGATCAAAACTACAACATCAAAATCACTGATTTCGGTTTCGTAACAAGTAATAAAAAATGTGAATTAAGTCAAACATACTGCGGGACTAAATCCTATGCTTCGCCAGAGATACTTCGCGGCGAACCATATGATCCACGTAAAGCGGATACATGGGCAATCGGCGTAATACTTTATATAATGGGTACCAGCCGGATGCCGTTTGATGAAAGTAGAGGAATAAAACGAATAATTGAAGACCAAAAACGGCTTAATTTGTCATGGGGTAAGACCCATAAGATCAGCCGGGATTGTCGACACCTGCTCAAGCGTTTATTCACATACGCCTATATGAGCCGACCATCGGTGCATGACATTCTGTTAAATAAATGGTTTCATTCTGAAACCAACAGGGAAAAACATGTTGAATATAAAGAGCGTAGAGAAATTAAGGAGAAAGCAGAGGAATTTGATACTATCGATGGAGTGAAAAAGACTAAAGAGAAAAGCTCAGCCCCAAATGACTCAGAGCGATAAAAACAAAACCTTCGTAAAATGTTTTCGTTGCACCTACCTTTTGAATGACCGAGATGCATGTTTCATAAAAGATGTGCTGACTTTATTCTGAATACCGTCTTAAAAACTACTGAATCAAATAGATCCCCTTATATTTACTAAAAGGCAGTGAAGTTTTCCATTAACAATTCATTCTTCAAAAAGCCTTTACAGCTTTATATTTACTGCATCAATAAAAACAGTTGTAAGACTTTTATGATATTGCTATTGTTGTTATTGTTTAGCCCAAAATCGGCCTTATCAAGCAGACCTATGACTGAAGACATTTCAACTGTAACCATTCCAGGTTTTGTTTTGTTTTTTTTTTATTTTTCCAGATTGCATCTAAGAATACTTCATCCAATGTGTCATTTCTTTCTTTCTTTCTTTCTTTTTACTTTTCTTAAGAATGCAAGGTGTAATTTGAGGAACATTTGGCTAGGTTTTCTAATGGATCGAACGACCACATAGAGGCTCTCTCAAGGATTCTGTAAGATGCATATGTTGTTGCAGTGTTCTTTAAATTATGGATATTTGTTACTCAGTAGTCATATTCAAAGAAAACCTTTACCACATGTCTCACAACTAAGGCTGCATTTGTTTAAATGTTTTATTTATTTAATAGTTAGGTTTGTGTTAACATTTAAAATGCAAGGAATATTAAAAAGCTAACTAAACACAATTACAAGGTCAAAACTGTCCTTCATGACGAAGTCAATATAAATACCAAAAAAACATACCTGGAATTGTCTCCTGGAATTACTGAAAAATGAAAATATTAGACATTGACTGATGTTGTTTTGTTTTCCCTAACCCCTATAGTTATTTCTAGTGTGATTTTTAATGTCCTGTGCATTAAATATGTTATAGATATCCAAATATTTAGAAAGTTCATACTGTAAGAGATACCAAAATAACTGCTGATTAGCAGAATCGTTAAAAATACTTGTGGTTAGAGACCTTTATGTCCTGAGATCATAACCTACAAGATTGATAAATAAAAATACCAGTCCAAGTTTACATCGTTGAGAACAATACAGAATGATACCGAGGATATGAACTTTGTTGACATGTCTGTGAGTATGAACGATAGACATGAATATCTGGAAGCCATTTGAGTTAATTGACGTAGGAATACAGCTGCAACGGCGGCAGCAGCAGCAGAAGTTTGTTTTTACAACTTCAAGTTTACCAGTCTAGGACGTATTTGATAAATCAACTCATACATACATGCATGTGCGAGAACATGGGTGTGTGTATATTCATTGCAATCAAGAATCAAAACAGGCTTAATGTCTTTACTAGACAAAAAAATTAAACTACAGCACTCACTAATCATAAATATATCAAGATATAAATCTGGCACCCAGTGATGTTGGTGAAGGCCTTTCCTGGCAACAATTAATTCAAAGAAGAATATTCAGAATATTGATACAATTGCTATGAAGAGGGAAAAGACTGACATTGCAGGTTTTTTCTGTTTTCTATGGAAGAGAAACAGCCCGAAACTTTAGACCTTTGACTTCTCAAGCCAATTGACAATATCAATGTCCTTTAACTTTCCCGCAAATAATAATGATAATAATAATACTTTCTACTATAGGCACAGGGCCTGAAATTTTGGGGGAAGGGGCAAGTCGATTACATCGACTCCAGTACTCAACTGGTACTTAATTTACCGACCCCGAAAGATGAAAGGCAAAGTCGACCTCGACGGAACTTGAACGTAGAACGAAATGTCGCTAAGCATTTTGCCCGGCGTGCTAACGATTCTGCCAGTTCGCCGCCTTAATAATAATAATAATAATAATAATAATAATAATAATAATAATAATAATGATAATAATAATAATAATAATAATAATAATAATAATAATAATAATAATTAATTCGTTTATTGGCCACAAGGGCTAACAAAAACCAATTATAACATGTAGGAACAAAACACAGGACGAAAGTTACAAAGGGTTTTGTCCGTTTTAAAAAAAGTCCGTGTACAAAAGTAGGATAACAACGAAAATATGTAACAAATAGAACTCCCAATAGGGGGAGGCGCTTCGAAAGGTTACTCGTAGAAAAACCCATAAAAGCCACGGGAGCCTGATCCGGGGGGGGGGAGCCACTTTCTCCTTTTGTAATACCTTTTTTTTTTACAGGTGTATCCTCAGAATTGATCCGTTCATACTGGCCATTCTTGCGACATTCACCCACCTTTCAATAAACTTTACTACGAGACAGCACTTCCCTCTCTACTCTCATCTTCCTTTTCAAGTGAAACTTGAAAAAGTTGATGAGGCCTTGGCCAAAGAGGAAAGTGTCTGACCTTAGCCCTTTCAAATGGGGCCACCATATCACCTCTTTCGCTACAGCAACTAGGCAAAGGAAAATTGCCTTGCCCTCCCGGTTAAAGGAGGTCGGCGGGGCAATCCTCACTATAATAATAATAATAATAATAATAATAATAACGCCAGCGCTTCTTTGAACAAAACAAAAAGTTCAACTCCAACCCCAAAAGTTCTACCAAGAACTTGGCAAAAATAAAATAGAAATCACTGCAGCACCAACAGCAGAAGTGGAAGAATTCTGGAGAGAAATATGGTCAGCAAACGAACAACCAAAAAAAAGGAGTATCAAAACAACAAACTCAGCATCTGAGCAACTTTGGACCCCCATAACAACTGAAGAGGTCACCCAGGCACTGCAAAGACTAAGCAACTGGAAGGCACCTGGGCATGACAAGATCCCCAATTTCTGGTTGAAATATCTATCAGGAATGCACAAAAAGCTGGCTGAAGACAGAGCCAGAGACAATGCCTGAATGGCTCACGAAGGGAAAACCATCTTAATTCCCAAATCAAATGAGACAGCAAAACCAGAAAACTACAGACCAATAACCTGCCTCCCTACAATGTACAAGGCATTTACTGCAGTGATATCGCAAAGGTTGAACAAGCACCTGGACGTAAACAACCTGTTTCCAGAAGAGCAGAAAGGATGCCGCAAAGGCTCATATGGCTGTAAAGATCAACTAATGATTAATAAAGCCATAACTGAAGACAGCCACAGAAAGAAGAAAGGTCTCAGTATGGCCTGGATCGACTACAAAAAGGCGTTAGATAGCATCCCCCACACATGGATCCTCGAAACACTAGCCATTAACAAAGTAGCACCAACAATTATAAAATTCATAGGGCACTCTATGAATAAATGGCAAACAGTGCTACAGCTCCAAACAAAAGAGGGACTCATGAAAACCAAAGCCATCCCCATTAGAAGAGGAATATTCCAGGGAGACACGCTCTCTCCACTCCTTTTCTGCTTGGCACTGTCACCTCTATCTGATATGCTAAATAGAACTGGATGCGGATATAAATGTTATGGCAAAACGATCAGCCACCTTTTAGGATGACCTAAAACTATACGCTGCAAATGACAAACAGCTGGAAACACTATTAAAGACAGTTCATGGATTTACCAAAGAAATAGATATGAAATTTGGATTAGAAAAATGCACCAAAGTAACCCTGAAAAGAGGAAAACTAGTTAAGAGTAGTAACATCACACTAGATAAAAACCAATGAAATAAAAGAATTAGACCAAAGCCAAACTTACAAATACTTAGGAATCCATGAACTAGATAAGACACAACACACACAAATGAAAGAGAAAATAAAAAGATAATATTATAGACGAGTTAGATCAATACTAAAAACATAGCTCAATGCTAAAAACAAGATAATAGGTATTAACAATTTAGCTGTCCCAGTTATAAGTTACAGCTTCAATATCCTTAACTGGACACTAAATGAACTGACCAAAATAGATAGGAAAACAAGAAAAATAATGACAGGATCTAAGATGCATCACCCAAAATCTGACATAGAAAGACTATATATACAACGTATAGAAGGTGGTAGAGGCCTTATACAGCTGGAAAACTACTATAAAATAACCACCATAGGATTGCAAAAATATCTACTTCAGAAGGAAGGAAAACTGATACAAATAGCGGCAAAACACAAGCAAAACAAAAAACTGTTCTCAGTATTTAAGGAAGCTGACAAATACAAACAAGAAATCATACCACCTAATAAATATGAAAAAGAAGAAGAAGATGAAGAAACAACAAAAACTATAAAACAAATGAAATCCAAACTAAAAATAGAACAGCAACGAACCATGATAAAACGATGGCAAGAAAAGCCCCTTCATGGTAAATACTGGACTAAACTAAACGCAAAAGAAATAGACAAAGAAAAATCCCAGCAATGGTTGAGAAGCTCAGGACTCAAAGCAGAGACAGAGGGATTTTTAACTGCAGCACAAGATCAAAGCCTCCCCACCAGAAATTACCAAAAACATGTAATGAAAAGAAATATAACTAGTAACTGCAGAATATGTGGAGATGGACAAGAAACAATAAATCATATTATCTCTGGCTGCCCAGTCCTGGCTAAGAAGGAATATATTCACAGACATGACAGAGTTGGAACCTACATACACTGGAAGCTATGCCAACATTATGGAATAACAACAGAAAAAAGATGGTATAGGCACACACCAGAAAAGGTCACAGAAAACGAGAAAGCAACCATACTCTGGGATATGCCGATACACACAGATAGAGAAATTAAGGCCAACAGACCAGATATAGTTGTCAGGGATCATGAAGAAAAAAATGCTTTCTAATTGATGTATCAATACCGGCAGATGACAACGTGTCTCTAAAAGAAATGGAGAAACTTTCAAAATACAAAGACCTGGAAATAGAGGTAACCAGAATGTGGAATCTAAAAACAGAAACAATTCCTATCATAGTAGGTGCATTAGGCATGATAAAAAAATATTCAGACAAATACATAACAAAAACACCAGGACTTACAAACACATATAACATACAGAAAATTGCACTACTAGGCACTGCACACATCCTACGCAGAACACTTTCCATACAATAACCATCAGAGCATCACAACAAATCACAGCACATACCCAAGGCACACAGAGCTGCGCTCGGTAGTGAAGTGAAAGCACACTATAAAAATAAAACTACTGAATAATAATAATAATAATAATGCCCTGATGCAGTACCAGACAATGGCTCTCATAGCTCCTGATCTTAACTTATTGGAAGTGTTATCGCGCACATTGTATTGTCATGGCTACAGCAAATATTCTGCTCAATACCACAGATTTGCTTGTCAGTTGTTTGAAGTTTACCAGTTGAGCATGTCTCTTAGTGGCTGATGATATGTGCATCTCTGATCACGAGCAGAAGTAGTAGGGGAGCATCATAGCCGTGTGTTGAAAGGAATTCTTGGAGGTTTGGATAATTCACCTTTGGAAACATGGGTGTTACGTTCAACATCCTTAAACAATTCTTATTCAGGGACCCTTTTGAGTGGGATGGGCTACTCGACCAGAAGAAAATTCAAACTGGGCTCCACCTGCAAGGTCATGCGCTGTTTATCTTGATATGAGATCACCATGTTGCGCACATATGGTTGTGATACATGTGCCTGGTGTACCCTTATCAGACGGGTAGTCATGATGGGTATACTGGGCTTCGTATATTTTACCCCAGTGTCACTTTGATGGCATGCACTGCTTTCTCACTCATCATCATCATCATCATCATCATTTAGCGTCCGTTTTCCATGCTAGCATGGGTTGGACGGTTCTACTGGGGTCTGTGAAGCCAGAAGGCTTCATCAGGCCCAGTCAAATCTGGCAGTGTTTCTACGGCTGGATGCCCTTCCTAACGCCAACCACTCCGTGAGTGTAGTGGGTGCTTTTTACGTGCCACCCGCACTGGTGCCAGACAGAGCTGGCAAACGGCCACGAACGGATGGTGCTTTTTATGTGCCACCGGCACGAGGGCCAGGCGAGGCTGGCAACGGACACGAAACGGGGCGGTGCTGGCAACGGTCGCGAAACGGAAAGTTCTCTTACATGCCACCAGCACTGGTAACACATCTGCAATTTCCATTGATCGATTTCCATTGATCGATTTCGATTCTGATCCTCACTTGCCTCAATGGGTCTTCACAAGCAGAGTTTCGACATGCCACCGGCACTGGTAGCACATCCGCAATTTCCATTGATCGATTTCGATTCTGATCCTCACTTGCCTCAACACGTCTTCACAAGTAGAGTTTTGTGTCCCAAGAAGGGAAGGTATGCATACGTAGGCTGGCTCCATCCCATGTAGAAGGCCACGGGTTGTGGACTCACTTGTCCTGCCGGGTCTTCTCGCGCACAGCACACTTCCAGAGGTCTCGGTCTCTAGTCAATAAGAATGATAATAATAATAATGGGCTTTCCCACCGAAGATGACATATGAGTGTTCAACTTTTACTAAACGACCTGCACAAATGATTTGTTTATAGTGATCAAATGTTCATGCAATACATAAGCTCACACTCTCCATCAAATCAACATTGTCTGAACAGGTGCACAGTGTACCATGCATCAGGTGTTGAAGTGATCACAGAGCAACATGAGATGAAGTGTTTTTACTCAAGGCCACAACGCACCACTGGTCTAGGAAGTGAAATCATGATTTAGCAATTATGGTATATGATCGTTGAATACGTTTTGATATATTTTATTTCGACTTCATTATTGGGAATAAAAATCTTTTGAATTTATCTACAGACGTAGAGCAAATGAACGTCTAAACAGAATACAAACAAGATCACTAACTCTGTTTCAATTTTTAACCACAAATAACAGCCCATCCAAATAAACGCCCATGGGCAAGCTAATGGATGGGCATATTTTCAGAAAACTCCAATAATACTGTAATATTTGTAATATTAAAAGGAAAAGAAATCTGTGCTCTGTGTAAACCTGGTAATTGTTTATAAAGCAGCAATATTTGTAATTTTTATGCAAGCTATTTGACAATGGAGATATCTTCTCTAAACATCTTCCTTTAGTTAATATTTATATATTATAAACAGTGTCTTTTAATTCTATATTTTAAATTATCTTTGGTTTCTGAAGCGAATTTTCTGCCAAGAATAGTTATAATAGACTATTCTTGGCAGCTGAAACAATTCATAAAAACTGAAAGTATATTAGGAAAAGAGTTAGCTATTGCTATAGTTGCCTACTATCAAATGACAGCATATATTGTAATATACTACCTAATTTTACAGAACTTCTTGGCTATGAATGCTGTATTCATGGATATGGATTTGAAACTGAGATATACAAGAAATCATTCATTAAGAATGAATATTTGAAGACACCTATTATGCTATTGAAGTAAGTTTTTATGGATGACATCATTAGTGGAACCAAAGGCAGCAGCAAAAGAAAAATGTGTAAAAGGACTTTTAATGTAAGACCTAGAAATTCGTGACCAACTCACAAAGAGGCATTATGGTGTAAGGTAACATTTTGCTACTCCTTTTCATGATGGTTCTAGAGTTGATTTAAAGACAGGCAAAGAAAGAAGATTGAGAGACATTTTGTTCTTTGGCTGCTAAAACTATGGGCAAATGAAGTCACCACCATACTAAAAGCAAAACTAATGTTTGTGCATAATATAGGAGCAAGTTATACATACCTACAAGTTGTTAGACATTCATGCAAACAAAAGTATCTCTACAGGAAATATACAAAATATCTCCATGCAAAGTATATCATACATCCATACAAAATATTTCTTAGTTAAAACATGTCATATGTATATACCCATAAAAAAAAAATTTCTGCATAAAATATGTAATACAATCACAAAACACTATCGCAACAGAAAATATATTAGAATATATAACAGAGCAAACATACAAAGAAAAATAGATGGAAAAGTGTACTAGAAAATCCCTACAAAGTTGACTTGGTTTTATAGTGCTTGAAAACACTGTGTGTGTGTGTGTGTGTGTGTGTGTGTGTGTGTGTGTGTGTGTAGGCACAATGGCCCAGTGATTAAGGCAGCGAACTCGTGGTCGTAGGAGTGCTGGTTATACCTTAAATTTAATAAAAGGCAGAAGGTTAATGTTGGAAAACTATTTATTACATATATCATTGCCAGAGCGGCTAACTGACTTCCGCGCTGAAGGCACCATTCGAGCAGGATTATTACCAGCATTGCCTTACTGGCACCTGTGCCGTTGGCATGTGTAAAAAATTCAAACGAGGTCGTTGCCAGTACCGCCTGACTGACCCCCGTGCCGGTGGCACATAAAAGCACCCACTACACACTCAGACTGGTTGGCATTAGGAAGGGCATCCAGCTGTAGAAACTCTGCCAGATCAAGACTGCCCACAGTCAAACCGTCCAACCCATGCTAGCATGGAAAGTGGACGTTAAACGAGGATGATGATGATGATGATGATCTGCTCAATCAGGTGTTCTTGCATCATGGGAACTGGACAGTATATTACTACTGCATAACTCCTGCTGCCTTTAATATAATGTGCATACGATTTCATGGGACTCCTATAGTTGCATTGTTCATGAAGCAGAGAGAGCAATATTGACAAGAAAAATTTTTTTTTTTTTAAAACAGAAAAGAAAAACTGTTGAGATGCAAGAGTTTAACCTGGAAATGAAAGAAATGATCAGAGCTGTACAGAACACAAGGACTGAACTAGGATTGATGTAAGACAAAAACAAAGGAGTATCCAATCAGAATGCCAAGAGTATGTAAAATATTGTAACCAGACAAATTTGCCAGACTGGAGAGGAAGAGTGGACAGCAAAAATAATGGACATGAGTTGGCCTGGGGCTATAGTAGAAAACATTTACCTAAGGTATTACACAATGAGACTGAACCCAAAAGTGCATGATTGTGAAGCAAACTTCCTAACCACACAGCTCTGCCTTTGCCAACACATACATACAGATATTCATCATTTTAACATCTACTTTAAATATATATGCATATATATATATATATATATATATATATATATATATATATATATATACAGAGAGAGAGAGACACACACATTCTTGTGTCTTCCATCTTCTGTCTCTTTCATTTGATGTATGTATGTATGTATGTATGTATGTATGTATGTATGTATGTATGTATGCATGTAATCTCTAGCTATAGAGGGGATCTATAGAAGAGGTAGACCCAGAAGACGTGGGACAAGTAGATGAAGTATGATCTTTGGTTGCTGAGTCTCTTTGTTGTTGAGTCTCATGGAAACAATGGCAAGTGATGGAGACTTCTGGTGATTTGCTGTGCTTGAGAAGAGTCTTTAAGCCACCTCAAATTCAAATCAAACATACTGCACTATACCCGCCCTTATGCATTGAATCTAAGTTCCAAATATCATAAGGATCCATTCAGTAATTTTGGTCCATAAAATTGTATGAAACACACAGCATTACTCTACTCCCTAGGCTTGGATTTTGTGTTCCAAATTTCATTAGGATCAGTGCAGTAGTTTTCGAATCTATAAGTAACACACACGAACAGACATAAAGACATTGACTTTCATATAATAGATATAAATATGCACATATACATATATATATATACATACATAATATATGTATGTGTGTATGAATGTATGTATGTATGTATGTATGTATGTATGTATGTAAGCATGCATGCATGCATGTGTGAAATAATAGTTTCACTTTAATAGTTTCAGTATAAATTGTGAAACTATTGAAGTGAAATTATCTGATATTACAATAGAGAGATGCTATTATATCACTTTTGATACGTAATACTGAAATAGTGGACGAGACAAGAGATTGCGTTAGGCAGGAAGTTGAAAAAATGTTTAGCCCATTACTCTACATGACCCTAAATAAGGCATGTGTAAAATTTGAATGAAATCGGTTGTGTAGTTCTCATATTTTAGGGATTCAGACAGACAGGCAGACTGACAGATTATGTATGTATGTATGTATGTATGTATGTATGTATGTATGTATGTATGTATGTATGTACGCATGTATGTATGTATGTATATATGTATGTATGTGAAATAATAGTTTCACTTTAATGTGGCTGTGTGGTAAGTAGCTTGCTTACCAACCACATGGGTCCGGATTCAGTCCCACTGAGTGGCACCGTGGGCAAGTGTCTTCTACTATAGCCTCGGGCCGAGTTACGTCCCTGTAACTTAGTAGTTTGGCAAAAAACCTTGTGAGTGGATTTGGTAGACGGAAACTGAAAGAAGCCCCTCGTATATATGTATGTATGTATGTACGTATGTATGTATGTATGTATGTACGTATGTATGTATGTGTATATGTTTGTGCGTCTGTGTTTATCCCCCCAACATCGCTTGACAACTGATGGTGGTGTGTTTACGTCCCCGTAACCTAGCGGTTCGACAAAAACAGCCCGATAGAATAAGTACGAGGCTTACAAAGAATAAGTCCTGGGGTCGATTTACTCGACAAAAGGCAATGCTCCAGCATGGCCGCAGTCAAATGACTGAAACAAGTAAAAGAGTAAAAGTGAAACTATTAAAGTGAAAGCAGCTGACATTACACTAGAGATATTATCGTTTCACTTTTGACACGTAATACTGAAATAGTGGACGAGATAAGAGATTGCTCTGGGCTCGCATTAGGCAGGAAGTTGAGAACTTTGTTGGTCCATGACGTGTAAAATTTTAATGAAATCGGTTGAATAGTTCTTGAGTTTTAGGGATTCATATATATATATATATATATAGATAGTATTCCATAGACGCTTAACAGACGAATAAAAGTTCAAATTTATGCTACAAGCGATTCTGGGTTTTTTTCCCAGCCAATACAGCTCACGACTTCTGAAAAAAATATATAAGGTAAATCTTTTCCCAAAAAAACCCTCAGACAAAATTATACTAACAGCTGATTGATAAATGTGAGTGATATCCTAAACTCAACGCTCAATGTCCTTTATTTAAAAATGTAGGGTGTGATTTAAGGGAGATTTGACAGCTCTTTCAAGCAGTCGAGTGACAACGTGTGATATGTAAGTCAGTCTTGATCAAGCAACTTTAGGACTAAAAGTGTTTCCACCAGGACCATCCTGTCGTTTTTAAGACTATCTAAGACTACATTATTTAAATGGGTGCTTTCCTTTCTCTATAGTGTAGGTATGATTTAAGGCCAATTTGACTGCTATTTCTAGCAGGTCGAGTGATCAAGTAGAAGTTCTCTCGATCGCTTTGAATAGAGCAGCAAAGTAAAATTTTTTTTTTTTAATTCGCAGGAGTCTGAAGTAAATGCTGATGTTCAGCAACGGCAAAAATGAAACTTGTTTATAAAGTTTGACATGAAGTAGAAGCGTTAAAGCAAACGTTTTGGGGGTGCAGTCAGTTTTCCGAGAAAACTAACTAGATGATAATAGTGTAATTGTGTGTGCATAGGTCGGTTTTTGTCCCAGGCAACCTATGAACAAAGACTTATCTCGTTTATTTACCTTTGTTTTATTTATTTTGTTTTACTTCAGATTGGGTTTTATTATCCAAGGTGACAATACCTAAAATGTTTTTTTTTTCAATTTAATTTTCGAAACACTGAGATATAAATTTGAAAGAAACTTGACAACTACTAGGTGATCGAGCAAGCACAAGCTCATTCGGTTAGCACGAGATGTTAATTTTAGCTAATAGTTAACGATGATGGTTAAGTGGTGGTTGTGAGAGAAGTAAAGGCTTACGACATATTTTATTGAATATCTATTTCTTTATTACCCACAAGGGGCTAAACATAGAGGGGACAAACAAAAACAGACATAGGTATTAAGTCGATTATATCGACCCCAGTGCGTAACTGGTACTTAATTTATCGACCCCGAAAGGATGAAAGGCAAAGTCGACCTCGGCGGAATTTGAACTCACAACGTAACGACAGACGAAATACCGCTAAGCATTTCGCCCGGTGTGCTAACGTTTCTGCCAGCTCGCCGCCTTAAAAAAACCATGACGACAATCACGTAGCATATTGAATAGTAGTAGAGATAGTGTTGGTGGAGATAGTAGTAGAGAAGGAGGTAGTGAGAGTGGGGGTGGGGGTCGTCGTCGTCGTCGTTGTGGTAGAAAATAAATGGTCCTTCAGTGACATTGATATCAGAGGTGGTGGCGGTAAGAGTAATAATAGTTACTAGGTACATACAATGAAAATAATCATCCAATGATTACAATGGCGATTGTTTACAAAAGAAGTAGGAGGGATAGCAGCAGTCGAGTGCAATACCGACAAGATATACTCGATACAAACAAATATTTTTTTATGCACCCTTTTCAAGCCTAGCCAGGCTCATGGGCCCGGTTTCCCGGTTTCTATGGCGTATGTGTTCCCCCCCAGCTGGGCGCAGCGTTACTCAAGAAACTGGAAGAAAGAGTGAGAGAAAGAGTACAACAGGGGTCGCCTATAAGCCTCGTGGAGCTTTTAGGTGTTTTCGCTCAATAAACACACACAACGCCCGGTCTGGGAATCGAAACCGCGATCTTCCGACCACTGGGCCATTGCGCCTCCACAACAAACAGATATATATATATATATATATATATATATAAGGTATATACATAGCATAAATTATTTATTATATAGAAGGAGCTTCTACAGGACTAGTACTGTTTCATAAGAGAAATCTTCAGGAAGCTTCCTGAAGATTTCTCTTGAATAAACAGTATAGTCCTGTAGAAGCTCCTTCTATATAATATATATATATATATATATATATATATAGCTTCCTGGTTGTTGTTAGGCTACTCTCTACTAGACCCTTATTTTGAAGAGCTACGATTAAAAGTTAAAAGCCTTCTAGCTATGACCATTCCAACCCTTTCTTTTTTCTTTATGGGTATGATTTGATAAACATATGGCTTCTATTTCTAGCAAATCTATTGACCTCGTCTCAGTTTCCATATATATATATATATATATATATAAATTGCAGCGTGGAAAGGTGTTTGTAAGCCATTTAAGAAACACAAAAACCATTAGATTCAGTTCAACATTTTAATTTAATATTTTCGTCGCTTTGAAACCGCGACCTATTCACTGACAAAACTTCGTGCTGCATCTCTATATATATACGATTTTGATAGGTCGAGCAGACCGTGTCCTTTTGTTGACTTGTTAGCAATTCATTTTTAGTTTTAACCTATTTCTAACAGAATAATTAGTAATACCTGCAAGAAATGGGTTAAAACTCAAAATTATTTGCTAACAAGCCAACAAAAGGACGCGGTCTGCTCAAACTATCAAAATCGTACACATTTGTGTCTTGCACACGGTGTCCTAGATATACAAATTATAGGTCTACTCTATCAGAGCTGGTCGGAAGCAAACAACAACCTAATAAACCAGCGAGAAAACCGAGACGAGGTCAATAGATTTGCTAGAAATAGAAGCCATATGTTTATCAAATCATACCCATAAAGAAAAAAGAAAGGGTTGGAATGGTCATAGCTAGAAGGCTTTTAACTTTTAATCGTAACTCTTCAAAATAAGGGTCTAGTAGAGAGTAGCCTAACAATAACCAGGAAGCTTATATGTGGTTATCTACCTGGCTATAGAAAGTAGTCAAATCTCTCAAATCATACCTTGAAGCAGTGGTTCTCAACCGGGGTGTATATGACCCTTAGGGATCTGTATAAGTTTTGTTCTTAAAACTGATGTGCAAAAAACTGGTTATACTTCTACAATACACTAAATGCTTTCAACAATTTGTTGTGCAAGATTTGTTATACTATTTCTAATAATATTATAAAAATACAATAAGGTTTCTTTCAATCATTGAATGGCTGGGAGGTTCTACCCGAGTAAAATGGGAATTAAAGGGGGTCCATAGGTAACAAAAAAAAAATGGATGAGAACCACTGCCTTAAAGTTTTTGAAAACGGAAAAGGAAGCTAGAAAACTGATAAAAAAAAAAAGCAACGACTGGAAAGCTTTTGAACATATGTCGACTCGATTAGGGTCGACCTGGGGCTAAACAATAGTTTGGTGGGGTATTTTGTTTTTGTTATTTTCTACTATAGGCACAATTTTGGCCTGAAATTTTGGGGGAGGGGCGAGTCGATTATATCGAACCCTGATGTGTAAGTGGTACTTATTTTACCGAAAGGAGTTTGAACTCAGAACACAAAGACAGCAGAAATGCTACTAAACATTTCGTCCGGCGTGCTAACAATTCTGCCAGGGCTAACTATTCCACCACGACCACCACGACTGTAATAATAACTTCTGCTACCGCCACTACCATTTTAACAATTACAACTACCACCACGACATTAACAATGAACAATACTGCCACCACTACTATCGCCATTATACTTCACCTTTTTAAAAGTACTAATACACTAATACTGCCACCATGACAGTGAAAGACTTTAAATAACCAGGCTTGTTTTACTATTCGTTCTCCATGTAATGGTGGTAGTAACGTGTGTGTGCGCGCGCGCGCTGGGAAACAGCTTTTTCTTTAACATATTGAAAACAATAGATCAGTATTACCGGAGAGTTAAGTTTACTTTGCAACCACGAGCTCCTTGCTCCGATCCCACTACATAGCACCTTGGGCAGAATACAAATGTGTTTTCTGTCTTATCGAAGATACAAAAAAAAAATCATTCACAACATCAAGACACACACATCATCATCATCGTTTAACGTCTGCTTTCCATGCTAGCATGGGTTCGACGATTTTGACTGAGGGCTGGCGAACCAGATGGCTGCACCAGGCTCCAATTTTGATCTGGCAAAATTTCTACTACTGGATGCCCTTCCTAACGCCAACCACTCCAAGAGTGTAGTGGGTGCTTTTTACATGGCACCGGCACGAGGGCCAGTCAGGCGGTACTGGCAATGACCTCGCTCGAATCTTTTTACACGTGCCAGTGAAACAACGTTGGTAACGATCACACTCGAATGGTGCCCTTTTACATGCCACAGGTACAGAAGCCAGTTGGCTGCTCTGGCAACAATCACGCTCAGATGGTGCTCTTGGCACCCTACTAGCACAGGCACAAGTGCCAGTAAGGCGACACTGGTAACGATCATACTCAAATGGTGCCCTTTTATGTGCTACTGGCACGGAAGCTGTTTAGCCACTCTGTCAACGATCACACTTGTATGGTGCTCTTTGCACCCCACTAGCACGGATGCCAGTCATCGAATTGATTTTGATTTTGATTTCACTTACCTCAACAGGTCTTCGCAAGCAGAGTTTAGTGACCAAAGAAGGAAAAGGTACGCATAAGCGGGCTGGTTACGCTCCTGGCATAGACCACAGGTTATGGTCTCATTTGGCTTGCCGGGTCTTCTCATGCACAGCATATTTCCAAAAGTCTCGGTCGCTAGTTATTTCCTTGGTGAGGCCTAATGTTCGAAGGTCGTGCTTCACCACTTCATCCCAGGTCTTCCTAGGTCTACCCCTTTCACAGGTTCCCTCAACCGCTAGGGTGTGGCACTTTTTCACACAGCTATCCTCATCCATTCTCACCACATGACCATACCAGTGCAGTTGTTTCTCTTGCACACCACATCTAATGCTTCTTAAGTCCAACTTTTCTCTCAAGGTACTTACACTCTGTCGAGTATGCACACTGACATTACACATCCATCGGATCATACTGGCTTCATTCCTTGCGAGCTTATGCATGTCCTCAGCAGTCACAGCCCATGTTTACCTTTTATTCTGAGCAAGAGGCCATCCGCTTTCCATGCTGGTATGTGTTGGAGCTTTGAGAGGATCCAACAGGTCGAAGGACTTTGTCTTGCTCCAGTGTATTAGCTTTGGCATGGTTTCTATGGCTGGATGCTCTTTCTAATGCCAACTACTTTACAGAAATGTACTGGGTGCTTTTTTCGTTACACTTGTACTAGTCAGGTTGCTGTAACTAGTACTTGATTGAGAAAGAAAATAGGAGATAGGGTAGTTACTTTATGCAAGGTGTTGAGAGGTTAAGGTATGATAGGAGGGACAAGTTTATTGCCCCCCCCCCATCCCCCAGTCATCTCCACCCACCCATTTCATATGTCTGGGTGGGAGGGGAAGGTACAATAAGAATGCTGGACAGATGTCGGTTGGGAGTAGCTCAGAAGAAAGAGAATGGTAACTGTTAGTACAGAAATGGTAATATGGTATGAAATAACTGATTCTGGTTTCATTACTTAAAGCAGCAGAATAACACTAAAAATTGCAGAAATAAATTTAAAATAAAGATACAAGTATTTTATGTAAAACAAATACATAAAAACAGAGATGGTGGTAGAACAGAAGGTAAAATGTTCATGCATATCTAAGAGAGCAGATGTTTCAAGGGAAATTTGTGTGGTTAAGTGTGTGTGTGTGGTTCCTGGGGAATAATGCCCCATTGTGGGTGGAAACACCAAATACCAAGAGTGAATGGAGAGATCAAGTATTATGACATGGTAAGCAGTAGATATGCTTTGAGTACATTGAAGAATGTTGTAAGTGAGACTGTGTAACCAATCACCCAGACAACAACCTATTTGACCAACATGGAGGACTGCTCAAAGTTTATATGATTCATTGTTTGATATTGGCAGGTAAGCAACTGATGTTTTGGGTGGTTTGTTAGTGGGATCTGTGGGCCATAGATTGTTGCAGCAAATGAACTTGAAAGTGCTTTGTTGGGAGAAGATAGGAGCAAAGGAATGTCTAACAAAATGGTTACAGGGATTCTTTTTTTTTTTTAGAGGAGTGGATGTTTCCCAAGTGAGAGAGGGATTCAGTCCCAATCCACATAGGAAGGTTAGGTGAATGATAATACAGTTGATAGCCTGGGCCCAGCACAGTGCAGGATCTATAGCCAACTGACAGCACTCTAAATGAATAAGTGCTATATTTTTCAGATACAAAGAAGTAATGTTTGTCTACTTTCATACATAATCACAGTTTACTTTGTTTTTCAATTCATCCTGTTACATATACGAGACAATACCATATTCATATTTTGTATGCTCTCCATTGCTATTTTCCCTCAGTCATATTGTTGATCTTCATAATCTGTTTGGCATTAGGAAGGGCATCCAGCCGTAGAAACATTGCCAGATCAGACTGGGCCTGGTGCAGCCTTCTGGCTTCCCAGACCCCAGTTGAACCGTCCAACCCATGCTAGTATGGAAAGCGGATGCTAAATGATGATGATGATGATATATATATATATATCACTATTAGGTTTGTAAACTGAATAGAATGTTTCACTGAAGTCTTAAAAGACAGAAACATATCAGTCGATTTCATTAGGTTTAAAAACCAGATCCTCTTCAATATTGCATTTTCTATATTTTCCAAAATTTCCAGTGATTTTACTTTAGTTATCTCTCTTGCTTGTTGTTTCTATAAGCAATGCTGGATTAACCCTTAATAAGCATGTGCTTAGGGCATTGTGGGAAGAGCAGGCACCACAGAAACTGTAAATAGTTTACAGCACATTAGGAATCGTTTTAAACTTACTAAAATAAACATTACTGAGTGTGCTTTCCAAGTGTAGAATTACTGTTCGTATATTTTTATCATTAATGGTCACAAATTGCTCAGCTAAGCATCCATTTTCTCAGTTGAAGTATATTAAAAAAAATCTCATCAAGACAACTATGCATCAAGGCAGGCTGGATGCTTTGTTTTTACTAAAAAGAGAAGCAGATGCATTATGTAAGATTAATTTTGAAGATCTGCTCAAAAACATTGCAATTAAAGAAAGTAGGAAAAAACTTTTCAAATATAGATAAAGTAAAAGTATACAAAAATAAACATTATTTTCCATCTTACTGTTAGTTTTGTTACATTTTGAAAAATAGAAATTTATTTTATGGCTTATTATTGTTTATATTTCGGATTACATATATGTGGGGACATTAAAACCTTTTAAGTGCTTAGGGCTTCTATGGGTCATAATCTGGCCCTGTCTATAGGTACTGGTGCCACATAAAAACACCCATGCTGGCATCCTATAAAGAATACCTGTACTGGCACCACATAAAGAAAGCATCCATGCCAGTGTCATGTAAATAGCACTCATGCTGGTGCCACAAAAAAAGCACCCAGTACTCTCTGTAAAGTGGTTGGCATTAGGAAGGACATCCAGCCATAGAAACCATACCAAAACAGATGACTGGAGCCAGGTGCAGTGCTCCGACTTCCCAGCTCCCATCAAACCATCCAACCCATGTCAGCATGGAAAGTGGACATTAAGCATAAACATTTCTAGAGAGTGTTTTCAGTATGCTGTGTCCCTTATCAAAGCACTTTATTTCATGTTGTTCCAGTCTATTCAGCTGGAAAAGAATACCACCCAGCTACAAGTGCAGTCCTCTCTCCCTCCTACTGTTATATTCTCAATATTCTGCTGGGCCAAGAGGGTGTCTATCTGCTCATAACTGCACAGGAGCTTAAAAACAAATAGAGAAAGAATGGTACAAGCTACCAGATTTATTTGCAAGTAATGGCTGAGTTATTTGTAAAGTAGACATATATACAAATGTAACACATATACAACAATGATCTAGACAGTAATGAGTATAACATGAAGCATGAATAAGAAATTAGAGTTTTAAGAGATTATGCTTTTAACTATTTTAGAAATACTTATTTAACAATCAGATAGAAATGGAAAATACATCTTAAAAGCTGGCAGAAATGAATGAAATAAGCAAAATCTGATGGTGAGATGAGAGGTGAACAAAGAACAGTAAAAGTTTGATAAATACAGTTGATACTGATGCTTAAGAAATTCATTTTGTAACCACATGATTTCAGCTTTAATCATACTACACAGAAATTTGGCTGTTCTTGGGTTAAAAAATACCTTGTTTATGAAATCTGGTTGACAAAAACTGAGGTATGTGTGTGGGCATATGTGGATGTGCACATGCACATACATCCATACATTCAAACATGCATACATACAAGCATACATGCATGCTTTTACTAGTGCCAGCCTGAAAGATGCAGTTATGTTAGGGCAATACTTAATATTATAGCTACTCTAAATACAGCCTTCTTTCTGGAGCTGATTTTTAACGAATAAGGTTAATGTGCTTTTAACGTTCCACTGGCATGGGTGCCAGTCAGGTGGTACTGTCATCAGCCACAACAACGATTTTACTTGCTTCAACAGGTCTTCACAAGCGGAGATTACTGCCCAATATTTGAAGGGCACTCTTAAATGGGCTGGTTAAGCAGCACTGACATAGGCCACGGTTATGATCTCACTTGGCTTGCTAGGTCTTCTCAAGCACAGCATATCTCCAAAGGTCTCGGTCACTTGTCATTGCCTCGGAGAGGCCCAATGTTCAAAGGTCATGCTTCACCACCTCGTCCCAACTCTTCCTGGGTCTACCTCTTCCACAGGTTCCCTCAACTGCTAGGGTGTGACACTTTTTCACACAGCTATCCTTATCCATTCGCAACACATGACCGTACCAGCACAGTTGTCTCTCTTGCACACCACATTTGATGCTTCTTATGTTCAACTTCCTTGCAAGCTTACGCATGTCCTCAGAAGTCACAGCCCATGTTTCACTGCCATGTAGCATAGCTGTTCGCACACATGCGTCGCCAATAGCATGTAAAAAGCACCATTTGAGCGTTGTCGAATCCAGTACCGCCTGACTGGCCATCGTGCCAGTGGCATGTTAAAGCACCTACTACACTCTCAAAGTGGTTGGCGTTAGGAAGGACATCCAGCTGTAGAAACTTTGCCAGATCAGATTGGAGCCTGGTGCAGCCTTCTGGCTCACCAGCCCTCAGTCAAACCGTCCAACCCATGCCAGCATGGAAAGCGGACATTAAACGACAACGATGATGATGATGATGAAGGTTAGTACTACTACTTTCAGTAGATATTGATCATAGGTAGTAGAATATCCATGTGTTTATTGAATATGTTTACATCCATTCCATGCATATTTTTCAAATTCTTTTGAGAGATATTGAAAAGCTGGAGGCCTTTGAAATCTAAGCTGTTACAATATCTTGTTGTGATTCTTGATGGGACTTTTTGGAGAATGCAGTTAACAACCAGTTTAGTGGTTGTGTGTGTGTGTCTAAAAATGTGTGTGTATGTTTGTATGTGAGTATGTTTATATCAGCGTGAGATAAAACAAAACTGGTATAGCAAACAAAATTACTTAGCAGTATTTAGGCGTGGTTGAGTTGTCTCCCTTTACAGTCTTTTCTCACCAGATCCAATAATTACTATCCGTAAATACCACTTGACTAAGGAATTTGAAAAATTGTAGTTTTTACTATTACTATTGCATTTAATAACATCATTTATGAGTGATATTAGATATTAAATGGACAAATATGAAACAAAAAAAAACAAAACATTCTCTACTGATAGGACCAGAACCACATATCTATTGCTTGTAATTAATAGGAAGTTATTATATTCCCTATTAAAAAAAAATACTCTTCTGAGTTATCATCTAGGGATTTCAGTGTGGTTTCTACGTTTGTCAAAACAATCTAAGTCTTCATAAATTTCCACTGAAAATCCTGTTTTAAACTCAAAACAAAGAAAGATAGTCTAAATAAATAATTATTTTGTAAGTAGAATACCATAATAAAAAATTCAGCAATCTGAATGGGTTTTAAGCATGTTTCTTTTTTATTTTGTTTTGTTTTGCTTTATGAACTGTGCTTCATGAAAAAGTGTCAGCATACTCTAAAAAAGAGTTATATTTAGTAAAGATTAAGCTTTATCTTTTCAGGACAATATTAAGATCAAGTGTTTCATTATCTTTTGGACTGACATAAATTATATGTCACAGTTAATAATTATCCAATTACAATTCAACAATTCAAAAATAGACTTAATTCACATAACATGATCTTTGGAATAAGTTTTACAGAACTTTTCCCAACAGTCGCAGCACTTGTATTTTTTTGCTTAGAGTTTGCATTTTTTGGCAGAAATTTAACATATTTAGAAGTTATTTTTGTCAAGAGATAATTAAGTAATATAGAAATGTAAGGATTTTCAACATGTTGAACTGAAACTTTGGCTGCCACAAAGCTTAACTTATAAAACCAATCTAAATTTGTTCCTTAATAAATTTTACCACAAGATAAAGCTTAATCTTTACTAAATATAACTCTTTTTTAGATTATGCTGACACTTTTTCATTAAGCACAGTTCATAAAGCAAAACAAAACAAAATAAAAAAGTAACACGCTTAAAACCCATTCAGATAGCTGAATTTTTATTATGGTATTCGACTTACAAAATAATTATTTATTTAGACTATCTTTCTTTGTTTTGAGTTTAAAACAGGATTTTCAGTGGAAATTTATGAAGACTTACTGTGAATGAGAAATGAATAAAATTGTAAAGAAAATTGAAATTACTTTAAAGATGTTCAAGGTTTTTGTTTATTTTTTTCTCAGTATTTTAAATTTGACATATTACCAAGATTTATGTTCACATCCTAAACTATATATCCTAACATTGTGACCAACCAATCCAGAACACTTGCAAAATTAAGTAGAGAAGAGGAGTGGGTGTAGGAAACACTCACAAACAGGTGTCCTTCAGAGGTATACTAGGCTTTTAAAAAAACAGAAAAGCAAGTTTGGATAAAGTTTATGAAATTTCCCATGGATACAGAAACATCTTGTGTTAGTTTTGAGCTTAGACAAATAACATCTCTAACAAAATATTGATTTCAAATTTTGGCACAAGGCTAGCAACTTCAGAAGGGAGGTAAGTCAATTACATCAACTCCAATATTCAACTGGAACTCATTTTATCAAACCCAAAAAGATGAAAGGCAAAGGTCAACCTCGGCAGAATTTGAACTTAGAACATTAAGACGTATGAAATGCCGCTAAGTGTTTTGCCAACCATGCTAACAATTCTGCCAGCTCCCCATCTTCCTCTCTAACAAAATATTGGTATCAAATTAAACGAGCACTCAATGTGCACAAACCTCTGCCAAGGCAACACCAACATCCTCTCAACAATTAGCCAGAGATGATTTTTTAAAATGAGAATATCTGAAATAAACTCAACTGCTCTCACAAATGAGAATACTAAAAATGAACCCAGCTGCTCTCAAAAATTAAGTACCAAAACAGAAAATATAATCCAAAATCCTTGTCCAGTACTAGATTGATCCTAAAATCTAATCAATTTGTGCCAGTCACAAGGCCAAATATCCCTGAAAGTTTCATCCGAATCCATCCAGTGGTTCTTGAGATATCTCGTCCATGGACAAACAAATAAACAATCACAACTGAAAACAATACCTCTGCCTTCACAAAGGCAGACGTAATAACCAAGATAATTGAAGCCAATGAGGAAAATTCTATGCAATAATTTGCTCTGCCAGAAGAGTAACTAAATTTTCATCAAGCCACTGTCTAAAAATTGAAGAACACAGTGGATAAATGAAGCTCTTAAGTCTGAAGCAGAGGGATGGTCATGACTGGAAATCCTTTAATCATAAATCTACTTGATCAGAGTGATCCAATTGAAATGTGTAAACATACACTCTAAAGATTAGGTAAAAAAATTTTTTTTAAATATGACCTTATCAAACATTATTGTATCAGTGTTGAAAAATCTTCAGTGATGTTTAGACCTAACATATAAAGCAGGTGTGAAGCTTCTAGTCGCATGCTATTCATGTTGGTAGAGGTGGCAGGTAATGTTTTCTTGATATGTTTAGTGACTCTTTTTTACTGATGAAAGAGACAAGAGTGGTATTATCCAGCTAGAGAATATTTTGAGGTCTCTGCACAGTCAATTCAGATCTGGCATGAAGTTGCGTGTGGATGGTGATGGAGTGCAGAAGGTTAGGGACGAATAAAGGGTGGAATCATCTGATTCAAAGTAGATATTGTCAGGTGTAATGGTAAATAGAGAAGACCCTATGTCTGGCAACAGGACTCTTCACCATGCCACACAAGGAGAACCCAGTCGTGGTTGTTGGACAATTTCTGTGACATCAGGCCACCTAACTCCCCAGACTGCAACCCCCTTGATTATTATGTGTGGGGTGCAGTTGAATGAGAGACCAACAAAACTCCTTGTAACACCAAAGATGAACTGAAGGCAAGGATTATGGCAGCATTCACTAACTTAAGCAAGTAGATTGTCCAAAAGAGTTGCAAAAGATTCCAAAGTCGTCTGGAGGCCATGGTTAAAGCCAATGGCGATTTTATTGAATAAATTTACTCTTTAGTATTTCAAGATATTTTTATGTAATTTCGGTAAATATATGTTAAAATGAGATGTCGATATTATTTTCATTTTTACTTAATTTAGGCAACAGTTTATTCACCACATGCTGTGTATATTATATATCATCATCATCATCATCATCATCGTTTAGCATCCGCTTTCCATGCTGGCATGGGTTGGACGGTTCAACTGGGGTCTGGGAAGCCAGAAGGCTGCACCAGGCCCAGTCTGATCTGGCAATGTTTCTACAGCTGGATGCCCTTCCTAACGCCAACCACTCCATGAGTGTAGTAGGTGCTTTTTACGTGCCACCGGCACAGGTGCCAGACGAGGCTGGCAAATGGCCAGGATCAGATGGTGCTTTTTACGTGCCACCGGCATATATATATATAAGCATGCACACATGTATGATGGCTGTCCACTATTGACCAAGGAGGACCATCACTGACCATTAAGAACATTGTGCACTCACATATGTACACAAACATATGTGTATATACATATTATATGTATATAAACATAAATATATATACATATCATCATCACTTTTCAATCCTTGTATGGGTTGGATGAAATTCATGGAGACAGATTTTCTAAGACTGGATGCCATTCCTTTCACCAACATTCACCTACTTCCATTGTTCACATAACTAGATTTTACACTCACATAACTGATGTCTGCTAATCTCATGAAACACAATTACATTATATAAACATTAATAGTGACTAAGTTGCTTATGTTCCTTTTCTATGTACAGCTTGTGTACTCTGCATTCTAGCTTATCTGGAGTTATGAAGACGGTCTAACCATGTCAGAGATAGGAATTAAGTAGATCTATCATGCCCATAAGCATTGGTAACATGTCACACTTTTTGTCATATCTTTTGAACTAGCCTTGGCCAAAATTAATTACTTTTAAGGTATGTGGCAAATTAGGACAATAAAAGTATATCAATGCAAAAATAACTTAGTTTTAAGTAATTTAATACTTAGTGGGACTCCTCTGGCTTTAATGACTGCCATAATTCATCTTGGCATGGATACCATGAGGTCGTGACACTCTTCTGGTGTTATGTTCTCTTGTGCAGCTTGTAAAGTATGAAATAATTGTGCTTTAAAGTCTTTTTTTGGAACTTTTCGTTTAGCAGGAAGTATGACTTTGTCATTACTTCCTGCCAAATTTCTAGGTGTATTTGGAAGTAATTGATGAATTCCTGTCCCTGCTGAGGATATGCATGCCCATTCCATGATGGAACCACCATCATGCTTCATTGTTGACACCACACAACCAGGAATATAGGTCCCCAACAACTTTTCTCCTCACATAAGTTGCACCAGGTGTATTGAAAATCTGGAAAAAATCGCTTAAACACGGCCTTTAAAACATCATTTATTGCAAGTCAAGATTAGAAATAAAATTATTTTATATATGTAAAATAACAAGAATATAGCGCAATTTATATACCTGATAATTACTTTCATCTGACCAGATGACATTTGATTATTGTGTAAGAGTCCAGTTTTGATTGCTTTTGGTGCTTCTATTTGTTGACCTCAGAAATCCAGGGTTTTTTCCTTGCTTTACAGATCTTTCAGACTGTGTTCTTGAAGTCTTCTTCTTGCTGTTATTGGTGATATTTTTGATGAAGTTGCAGAGAGATGTCTAAATCAGTAATCAGTTTTCTTGAAGTTTGGTAATTCATTTTCTTCCATGTTTTGGTCTTGATTGGAAGCTTCCAGTCTTGTTAAATCTTTTTATTGTCATCTGCACAGTGAATCATGAGCATTTCATTTTATTCTGCAAATTTTCACCGATGATAATCCTTCTTTATGGAGGAAGTGTATCTGGGGTCTCTGTGCCTCTGCAAGATCCTTAGTTTTTGGCATTAATGATTTCCAGATAATACTTAACACCTTATTATTAATAAAGTTTATTTACAATATAATTCTACCTATAATGATTACATTGCATATCATTACCTAGTTACTAGATAAATTCACATATTTAAATTTCATCAAATTTTATATGATATTAAATAAAATATTAATATATTAATGTAAGATATGATTGTAAATTATGTTTTTATGGCTGGAGTAAAGTTTTTACCAAATCATAACTTCATATAAGAATTGCAATACTTGTATTTGACTTCTGTCCAATGCTGTACTCTCACTCTCTCTCTCTCTCTCTCTGTGCGTGCATGTGTGTGTGTGTACACATATATAATTCAGATAGAGGTTATGTTAGACTCATGAAGGGGTGGATAGTGTTATACAAGGAAATACTGGTTCAATACCTAATATTTTATGGGGAATTGATATCCATAAAATAATAGGTTTGTATATAAACCATACTTTATATTCATGTAAATGAAGAAGAAAATGAAGATATTGAAGTTAATCAATCATTATCCCTGAGTCTGCTGTGATGAGTCTACAAACAAACACAAAATATCTAAGGGTATATTTTTTCCCCTCTGTAAAGATTATGCTCAGAAACATGATTTTGATATTTGAGTATAATTGAAACAGCTGTAAGGGATAATGATTGATCTGTTGCTGAAATCCAGTTTGTCCAGTATGGTCTGCAGCTGATCGGTGCTCTCTGCTATCAGCACTGTATCATCAGCAAATCTTAGCTGAGTGAGCAGCTCTCCATTTATCCTTGTGTTTCCATTCTAACTCATGTCTTGCATGACCACCTCGAGACACACCATAAAAAGCTTAGGAGAGATGGTGTCTCCTTGCTTGACACCCTTCTCCACCAGAATATTCACTGGTGAGGATAATAGGACCACATTCGTTGTGCACCTGGTATATATATATATATATATATATATATATATATATATATATATATATACATACATAATATAAATCATCATCATCATCATCATCATCGTTTAACGTCCGTTCTCCATGCTAGCATGGGTTGGACGGTTCGACCGGGGATCTGGGAAGCCAGAAGGCTGCACCAGGCTCCAGTCTTATCTGGCAATGTTTCTATATATGTATATATAAATACACACACACACATATCATCATCATCATCATCATTTAGCATCCATTTTCCATGCAAACATGGGTTGGATAGTTTGACAGGAGCTAGTAAACCAGAAGACTGCACCAAGCCTCGCTGTCTACTTTACAGAGTGGACTGGGTACTTTTTACATGCCACTAACACCAGTAAGGTCTACCTGGCATGGTTTTTTACAGTTGGATGCCCTTCCAAATGCCAGCCATTTTAAAGAGAACTCTAGATGTTTATCACATGGCATTTTGTACTGCTTCCCAGTCACAAGGTTCTGGATACAATCATACCATCTGGAACCTTGGGCAAATGTCATCTCCTATAGCCCCAGGCCTACCAAAGCCTTGTGGGTGGATTTGGCAGATAGATACTGAAAGAAACCCATCATGTGCGTGTGTTTGTTTGTTTGTTGTCTCCTTGTCTTGATATTGCATAATGGTTGTAAAATGGTCGTCACTGTCATACAAGCAGTGTTATTCATTTCCAATATTCTATGAGAACACGTCTCACAGAAATATTACTTTATTTGGAAACAGGTGTTGGCAACAAAAAAGGGCATCTGGCCATAGAAAATCTGCTTCAATAAACACCATCCAACCCATGCAAGCATGAAAAAAGTGAATGTTAAACTGATGATGAAGATGATAATATATATACACACACACACATATACATACATATGTATATACATACATATACATAAATAATGTGTGGCTTATTCGCAATTTTACAACCTAAAGGTAGAAATATATACATCACTAAAGTGTTTAAAGGGCACTAATTAGCACCATTCTTGCTAGAAATAAGAGTCAAATGGCTACTAAGTTCTTTTGACTTATTTCTAGCAATACTGGTGCTGATTAGTGCCCTTTGTCACTTTAGTGACATACACATATATACATATATACATACACACACATGTAAATATATCACCAGTATTAGTTAACATCCATGTTCTATGCTGGCATGGGTTGGATAGTTTGACGGGATTGGATTTATCCAAGGACTGCATCAAGCTCCAATGTCTGCTTCGGCATGGTTCTTATGGCTTGATGCCATTTCTAATGCCAACCATTATACATAGACAGCTTTTTTTGTACCACCTGTACTATTGGGATTGCTATGCAGTTCACACAGCTATAAGCCCTGAGGGAGGTGAGGAAAGGCCAGCTTCATACTAAGGGACAAGAGTATTACTATAAGAGTGGGGAGCAAAGCAAGTTCTAGTAGAGGGATTTGCACGGCTACTCACAACTAGTAGGGAAAAGGAAGAGGAGAGAAAGAGAATGACCAACAGCAGCAAGATATAAATAATGGCAATAAGGTGCCCTGGTGGCCCCTCAACGCACACAAGTAGATCAGTGGGTGGTTTGCAAGATTGTATGGGAAGGTGAATGAGGGGTGAGAAAGCAGACCACCAAAATGAGTAGATTTGAAGGGTAGATGAAACAAGGACCATAAGTTGGGGAAGATAGAGGGATGCAGAAGGGTGGGGGCAGCAAGCAGTAGGTACTATAAAGATGATACAGTCGTTTGGTGGTGGGGAGGGACGAACAAGGGAGATATGATATGGTTGGGTAGTATGTAGAGCCAGAGCAGAGAGGGAAGAGATAGGAATAATGCATGATGGGTGGAGGAGTCTGTGTAACAGGTGAAGAACCCAAAACACAATTCCAAAACATATATCACCATCATCATCACCATCAAACATCCATTTTTCATGCTAGGATGGGTTGGACTGTTTAACAGGAGCTGGCCAGCTGAAGATCTCCCCAGGCTCCAAGTCTGTTTTGGCATGGTATCTATGGCTGAATGTGCTTCCTAACACCAACCACTCTACACAGCACCGGCACAGGTTTGTTTATGTGGTACTGGTACAAGTGCTTTTTACGTGGCACCAGCACCCACAAATCTGCAAGGTTAGGAATGCTCAACTGAAGAGGGATGCAGGGCATAGCCTATATGCAAGGGCAACCATACTTTTACTTAGCTTGAATTGTCTTTTTAAGCACTGCAAACCACCAGGAATCTCAGTCCCTGACATTCCCTCTATCAGTCCCATCTTTAGATTCTTTCACACCATTTCACCTCACATCTTCCTGGGTCTACTCCTTCCACATGTTTCCTTTAAAATTAGAGATCAGCACCTCTTGATGCAACTGCCTTTATTCATATGCATTACATGGCCATACCAGCACAGTTGATTTGTTCGACTAAACTCAAGGTTGTGCTCCAGTATGGGCACACTCCAATAACTGAAACAAGTAAATGATAAAGGATAATGTAGGCACAAGTATGGCCACAGGCACAGGTGTAGCTGCGTGGTTAAAAAACTTGCTACCCAACCACATAGTTTCAGGTTCAGTCACACTATATGGCACCTTGGGGATGTCTCTCCTACTATAGGCTTATGAATTGGGTAGACAAAAACTGAAAAAAGCCTGTATGTGTGTGTGTGTTTATTTTGACATCATGTAATAGTTATTATTATGCAAGCAGTGTCCTTATTTCTTATTTTCCATGAAAATGTTCAAAAATATTACCTTCTTGGAAACAGGTGACAGTTGCTGACAAGAAGGGCATCGAATCATAAAAAAACTTGCCTCAAGAAATTCTGTCTAACCTAAGCAAGCATGGAAAAGTTAACATTAAACAGATGATGATGATAATGATGACATACACAAGGAACTCCACCTTTTATTTCTGTCTCCTTCATATATCATTCCATTCAGTTTGTGAAATCTCTGAGTACACAAAGTGCTTCAACAGAATACTAGTTATATATGTATATTTGTCAGTGTGTGTGTGTGCGTGCATGCACACGAGCAAGCATGTGAACATGATTCAGTAAGGAGTCATACATGGATAGATTTCACAACTTCCAGAATAAAGCAAAAGGTTCACATTATTTATATATAAGAAATCTTTTAAGTCTCCTTTTTCAAATATTTTGTTAAAAATCATATCTTTTATAGTGTTAGAAATTATCAATATCATTGTGTACTAGCAGAACAGTTAGAACATCAGATAATCTGGTTCTTTACATTCTGAGTCCAGCTGAGGTCATTGTTGCCTTCCATCTTCCATGGTTCAATAAAACAAAACCCCAGTCAAGTACTGAGGTTAAAATAATCAACTCCTCCTCAACTTGTGGCCTTGAGCTTATGTTATATATATTATAAAGAGCAGTGGAATTGCGACACTTTGTGGCAATTAATTGAGTTCAAATTCCAAACTGGTCAAGTTTGCCTTTCAACTCTTTGGAATTCATCATCATCATCGTTTAACGTCCATTTTCCAAGCTAGCATGTGTTGGACAGTTTTGGCAAGAGATGGCCAGCCAGTGAGCTGTCCAGAAACTAATTGTCTGTAGTGGTATGGTTTCTATAGCTGGAGGCCCACTAGTCAAGTATGGGGATTGATGAAATCAACTACTCCAAAGTTTCAGGATTTGTGCTTAAGCTAGAAACATTATTATTATTTGCCAAAATGCTATCATGTCAGGCAAAATGTCCAGTAGTATTTAGTAGCAGACCTTTAAGTTTTTTGAGTTCAGTTGATACTGGGTCAACTTCACTTTTCCTCTTTCTGGTGGTGGTGGTGGTCAACAAAATAAAGTACCAATCAAGTACTGGGAACAATTTAAATGATCAATCCATTCCCCCAAATATGTGCCTATGTCAGAAACTATTTATGATTATTATTATTATTATTATAGTAGTTTTGATATTATTGTAATTTAAAACAAACCATTTAATTACATATCTTAAATTTTTTTTAATCTGTAGTGTTTCTATACTTCTTATGAGATTTGCCAGTTTTAATTTTACAGCGATCTTTACATTTTTTTTTTTTACTTGCTGGGTCAGAAAGAAGAGGCGGTGCCCAAGATCTTACCATGCCCTTTGAAACTAATGGGATTGGTACCAATAATGTTCTATCTAAATTGTTGCAAGTTGACACAGAAAAGATACAAATAGGCAGGAAGATTCCAGATGCTTGATGCTCTGGAGAAGGATTGAATATGGCAGTTAGAGTGGGGCCTCTTCCCACAACCTTGTACCAACAAATTATGAACTATTTTTAAAAACTACATTTACTTTCAACATTCTTCATTCAGAATAGTAGAATGGTGTTTTTACTTCATTTTCCTACATCCATTAGTCATTACTACTTCAGATATTCTTTTTACTTTCTTTAACTCAACAAAAGGGACTAGCCCATAGCCTAATAACTTACAGGGTGTTTAAGATGTATATAATGTCTTCCATCAAAAATTTTTTTGACATATAAACAAACAATTTTTTATATATAAACCATTTTTTTTTTTTCAATATATCATTTTAATTCTTTATACTTGTATATAGAAAAGTCTTACAATATTTTTTTTCTTCTTGAAATCAAAGTCAGAAGACTTTCCTTTCAGATACTTACCATTATGGAATTAAAGTTAAACAAATCCAGAAGTTGAAAAGGCTTTACCTGACTCACAGACAAAATCCAGCAGTCTTTTAAATCGAACAATATGAAAGATATTTATGTCTGACACTGGTCATTTCAACAATGACTGCAGCAAATAGAGTCACGCAAGGTGCATATTTAATTACAATTTCTATTTCTGATATTTAAATAGGTTCCTTTTGCGAAACAAAAAGCAATTTTTACAGACACTTTTTTTGCCTCAAATCCAGTGTAATTATACAAGCTGCCAACAATTGACTTACCATTCTATCTCTTTTATAGAGATAAAGGGATTCTTTTATCACTTATTTCAAACAGCCAGTAAATAATTTTAAATAAAATATTGTCACAGGTTTGAAAATTATTAATATTTCTGTTCGTTTATTTTCAGACTTTTGTGATCTTAAACGAATTCTTTTTTTTTATATATTTTTTAAGGTGACTGTATTTTTTTTTTTTTTTTGCATTTCCCTATATTATTATTATTATTTCCTTGAAATTGTGAATATATTCGAAATTCTAAGAACCAATTATACTTTATCAAAGTAAAAACTCTTCTAAAATTATATATATTTAGAAATATACAATTCGTTTAATTTTTTTTTTTTTCGTTACTTTTCGACATATTTTCACCAAGGACGACCATTACCAGAAATTACACAACAGTAATTTTTTTTTTTTGTTTAATTCTTTGTCTGATTTTTCTGTCTTTGGGAGAGGTTTTCTAAAAATAATATGCCAGCAAAAGAGAAAGAATGAA
Source organism: Octopus sinensis (assembly GCF_006345805.1). Taxonomy (NCBI): domain Eukaryota; kingdom Metazoa; phylum Mollusca; class Cephalopoda; order Octopoda; family Octopodidae; genus Octopus; species Octopus sinensis. Next base: position 113,137,087 of record NC_042998.1, read on the forward strand.
AAACAATAAAGGCAACACAAAATCTCGAGTGGTAAGAGATTTTACACACAGCAACACCACACTTCCGCCCTGCCACGTTGTTCTATTTTCTTCTTACTTTGTGTGTGTGTGTTCAATTCATCATCGTCATTTTTTTTTTCTCAAATTTGTCTTTCTTCTGGTTTTTTTTTTTTTGTATTTCGATTTTTTTTTTCGATATTAGTATCAATAAACAAATGTTATGCACTATGGTCTAAAGTGAATAATAGTAAAATAAAGAATTATATATGACCGCTTGCTTCCCAGCCACATATAAGCAGAACGCCATATTGAATATCAAATGAGGTTTTGAAAGATGACGTCAATGCGTCATATGATCTTACTGCTGTTTGGGATTTAGAAATCGCTCTGGATGCTTTACAAATTTAATTTTATGGTAGCTTCCTTCTGAACTATCAACTTGGTGCATTTTCCATCAGTTTCGTTAGATTTATTTTTTTCTTGTTAACCATCAATTTGATGAATTTTAGTTTACTGTTTTTCATCTTATTTACCAAATTTGTTAACAGTCTACTGTGTCTGGGAAGAGTCAGAGTGCCTAAATATAACACACTCACCGGTTCAATAAATGAGTGGAAATTGAACCGGTGCGTGTGTTATATTAAGGCGCTATGACTCTCGTCAGACTCAACAAAATTTGTTTTAATATACAAATTCACTTAAGGAATCTCGCAAATCAGATACAAAAACGTAACAGTCTGCTTTTTAAAGTAATAACAAAGAGAAACTGTGGATCTTTTCGGTTTGAACGGCAGTTTTTAAAAATAATTTTCACGTAACTAAACACTTTTAAACTTCGTATACTGGTAGAATGTGTTTAAAAAACATCTTTTTCTCTTGGCTTTATTGAGAAAATTCTATAGTTTGTAAGATATTTATTGTTTTGTTTCTTCAATTTCTGCAATTTCAACCAATCAATGAAGTCTATTGAGGTAAAAACATTCTGTGCCGTATGAATATGTCCCTCGTTTAAGAAACAGATTGGGTTTGCCTGCTTCGCCTGGCCCCCGTGACGGTGGCACGTAAAAAGTACCATCCAACTGTGGCCGTTTGCCAGCCCCGTCTGGCACCTGTGCCGGTGATACGTAAAAAGCACCCACTACACTCACGGAGTGGTTGGCATTAGGAAGGGCATCCAGCCGTAGAAACATTGCCAGATCAGACTGGGCCTGGTGCAGCCTTCTGGCTTCCCAGACCCCAGTTGAACCGTCCAACCCATGCTAGCATGGAAAGCGGACGCTAAATGATGATGATGATGAAGAAAAAAAATATGCCCTTCCCCCCACCCCTAACTCTAACCCTAAAACAGATTGAAATGCAATAGATCGGTATTAGGGTCATAATTATGGGTGATAATTTCATATGACACTGCTAGAAAAAACTGCCGTTCAAACTGAAAAGATCCGAAACTGTTAACCAAAACTCAAGCCTGCTTGAAACGTTCTAGCTTTCACCATCACGTCACATTTCTTTCTCAAGGACAGTGTTCCAAAGATTACAATATCCAATTTATTGCTTTTTGATTATAGGAAAGATAGTAATTTTAAATAAATTTGCTTGCTATGTCTCGCAGGCCTAATGACTGCGCACAGGTTCAGCTTGGTACTTTTTTCTTGCTAACCATATATTAAATTCTTTTTGGTTTGCTAAATTTCTTGTAATTAAGTGGATGTTATTTAACCCTGAGTCAATTCTGATTGAATAGACTTAGGATCAAAGGCATTCCAGTTGTAACTATTATATATATAAGTATATAGGTGTGTATATGTGTACAACCATCTGTGTAACTATGTTTCACACTTAACTTAATAAACATACGCCATTGAAAGACAAGATACTATGCCTTTCATCCAAGATAAAATGCCTTATAGGTGTGTTATGTTAAGAACAATATATATTGGAAGAGGACAGAAAATCGTCCAAGCAGTGGCCAGCAAGAACACCTGATGCATTTCAGCCTTCTATCAATGACACATAGCCACATGCTTATGCAAAATTTGTCTCCAGTATATAGGAAACACTAAGACGAGCAGACAGAAGTGTTAGCTCACTGGGCAAAATGAATAGTGGTAATTTATCCATCCTTACATTTTGAGTTCAAATCCCACCAAGGTCAACTTCATCTTTATCAGGGTTGGTAAAATAAGTACCAGTTAAGTACTGGTGTCAATGTAAATGACTTACCCTTCCCCTCAAATTAATGACTTTGTGCCAAAATTTGAAGCCAATATATGGGAAACACTGAATAATACATTTACTGATATTGCAATATGTGTCAGACTGAATAAAATATTGGTGTGTGCAATTGAAGCAGTATTAAATTAAAATTGCCATTTATGTGTGTTGCTTAACATATATGCATTGTTAGTAAGCAAGATACTGCAGTTTTACTTCCAATATATGTGTATGTAAGGCGGTGAGCTGGCAGAATTGTTAGCACGCCGGACAAAATGCTTAGCAGTATTTCATCTGTCTTTGCATTCAATTTCTACGAAGGTTGATTTGCCTTTCATCCTTCAGGGTCAATGAAACAAGTACCAGTTGAACACTGGGCTCAATGTAATCGACTTAACCCCTTCCTCAAAATTGCTGGCCTTGTGCCAAAACTCGAAACTAATATTATACACTTCATCATGAATCAGAAGTTAAATGATGATGCTGATGTATGTATATGTATGTATATATATATATATATATATATATATATATATATATATATATATATATATATATATATATATATATATATGTTTCTTGTCCAAGGTGCCATACAGTGGGACTGAACCTGATACCATGTGGTAGTGAAGCAAACTTCTTACCACACAGCTATACACGTGCCTAATGTTCATTAAAATCCTGTATTCATTCAAATCATTAAAGATCTAGCAATAACAGTAAATTATGCTTTACTAATGAGATCTAATAAATCTGAAACATGTCAGGAGTTTTCACTGTACTGCCACAGATCAGACATGCTCACTAATTTATTCCATTTTAAATTTACTTTAATTCTGGGTTCTCTCCCTTACCTTTCTTGAGCAGAAATAGCAGTTCAGATGACTTTTCTCTTCACTTGAAGAGTAAATTTTGATTTAATTAGCTCATTGTGTGAAGTATGTTGGCACCCTCTTCACTAAAGGTACAACAAGCTTCTTAACTTTCTTCTCTCTAACCACTACCTTTTAACTGAGTGCTCTTTAGCTTTCTTGCTAGCCATTAAACTAGAGGCCATTTAACTCAGTGCCTTTCTTCACATTAACCGTTTTCTGGATGCTTTCAGTTTTCAATTTCATATTTTGTTAAAGCCCACACCAGTCAGAAGAACAATCAGTTTATTTATTCACAGACTATCAGGGCTAGATATTTTTCTTTATCTATTTATCTAAGACATAATGATAAAGAAAAAGATTATATTTACTTTTTTTAATTTGATATCCAATCTCAGCTCAAATGTAATTGCGCAGTTTAAAAAAAAACTTCTTTGTAAAAAGGAACAAAGACTAAGTAACTCTTCTTCTTCTTCTTCTTCTTCTTCTTCTTGCTGCTGCTGCTGCTGTTGTTGTTGTTGCTGCTGCTGTTGTTGTTGTTGTTGCTGCTGCTGCTGCTGCTGTTGTTGTTGTTGTTGTTGCTGTTGCTGCTGCTGCTGTCGTTGTTGTTGTTGTTCAACCACAGGTCGACATTAATCAAGCAGAGTGATAAGAAAGAAGCATTCTATTCCTGACCATAAATATTTTTCTTTGACATAGATATATTGTATATCTAGGATTGCAGTATCCAATATATCCCTTTTTAAAACCATAGTTTGTGATTTGAAGTAGATATGGCTGTTATTTCTAACAAGCTGGGAGATGACATAGAGACTCTTTTGTTGAATCACTAGCAACAGGTGTATAAACCATCAATATGGCATAACAGTTTATTTCAATTTATAGAATTGTTTCCTATTTGAATGCAATTGATTTTTCAAAGAAAGGAAGCTTTAGAACAGGCATGGCCAACCTTTTACAAAAAGCAAGCTGTATGAGACATGACTAATTATCAGATGGACTGCACAACTAAAAAACTTCAAGGTAATTTTTTGTTAGGCATGCCATTCAGGGAGTCCTATGGGCTGCAGTTTGCCGATGACTGCTTTAGAACTTCTATTGACATGAAATATTGAGAAATAATGTAGAATATAAGAAGTTAAATCTCTGAATATGTTTTCTTTTATTCTAGTAAACTCATTGAAAGGCTAGTTTATTTGCTGGAATATTTAGGAGAAAACATTTTGTGCTGCTTCAAAATTTTCCAAAAATTTTGTTGTAAATATCAAAATGATTAAACCTAAGAAAAGTTGCTTCTCCTTTGTTCACCTTTGATAAATATAGCCTTGACTAGGAGGAATTCATCATCAGATGGTGTCAACAATCTTTGGATATTTTGACCCTGAACTGTAACACCATCCTGCTAGTGGGTCTGTAGTGGTAGCCAGATCACTGCTCATCATCTCTTCCTGTCTTTCAGTTTAGCTCTTCTTTTTTGTTCTATAACCAATGAGGGACTCTTTCAGCTGTATCACCCATCCTGCATGCAGCTGTCTTTCTCTCTTCCTTATATTCCAATGGTTGTAAGCATTCTCCATGCTGAATGGGAAATCTTCTACAGTCAATATCAGGTGGCAATTGCTATGCCTATCATTGCTTCTCCCAGTAATCCTGCAAGTTTCCAGCTCTTGGGTCTCCTCTATTCACAGGCTTAATTGCTCTTTTCTTCATATGAGACTGTAAGCTCAATCAAGATTATCTTCTTTGCTTCCACCACAAAAATACAACTGGCCTCAAAGTTGACTGAATGACCTGGAGCAAGTGCAGTCATTATCCCAAATCTATCTTTATATATTCCATAATGGAACCTTTTATAATAAACTGTTTGTTCTTGCTGTAGTCAGTGGATTTTCCCTTTCCCTCACAAACTTTATTCACCATCAATTATATTATGACTGACAGCTTTACTGACTATCATCAGTTCATCAGGTGTGGACACTAATGCACCTCCATTCTATAACTATGTGAACATCCAAAGAATGAAGGTGGATTAATATTATTACTGAATGAACTGATAGACCCCTTAAACTGACAGCCATGATGTAAAACAATAATAAAGGTATGTTATGGTGTAAGTGTGGATAATTTTTGACCTTCCTTTGTACACACACACACACACACACATAGTTAATGTTTGTGTTTATGTTTAGTTATAATAAAATCAATTTTACATAGATCTTAGATATATCATTCTTAAACAAGAGTATTGTTGACAGTGACTTCAAGGTTTCAACCAGCTGTCATCAGACAATGGCTTAGCTGCCAAAACTTCAAAGTCACTGTCAACAATATTTTTGTTTAAGGTTTGGCTGCGTGGTAAGAAGCTTGCTTCCCAACCAAATGTTTTTGGGTTCAGTTTCACTGTGTGGCACCTTGGGCAAGTGTCTTCTACTATAGCCTCGGGCCGACCAAAGCTGTGTGAGTGGATTTGGTAGACAGAAACTGAAAGAAGCCCATTGTATGTGTGTGTGTGTATTTATGTGTGTGTGTCTTTGTGTGTCTTTGACCCCCCCCCCCTCACCATCACTTGACAATCAATGTTGGTGTATTTGTGTACCTGTAACTTAGCAGTTTGACTTACAGAGAATAAGTCCTAGGGTCAATTTCTTCAGCTAAAACCATTTAAGACCCTTTAAGGTGGTGCTCCAGCATGGCTACAGTCAAATGACTGGAACAAATAAAAGAATATATACATATATGTATGTATTTATGTATGTAAGTATGTGTATGTGTGTGTTGTAGAAATTCCACCTAGACAAGTTCCCTCGAATCCATGTGAGAATGGAAAAGTGTATATTAAAACAACAACACCAACAATGCTGATGCCAACAATAACAACAACTGGTACAAATGTAATTACAGATTTTTTTTATTTAACTTTCATACATATTCTGGAATAAACTTTCAGTCTGTTGATATAAGCTAATAGTTTTGCTTCACTATTTCTTCTTGCTTATTTTAGGCAGTCAAATCAATTGTGGAAATAACGAAAATGGTAAATTCAAGCAATTTTATTTCATGAGTTCGAAATGAAAAGTGAAGCAGAACCTTTTCACACTATTTACCAAGAATTTGACCTGGGACTGCCAATGAATGTACAACTCAGCTTTGCTTCCAGATATTTCATAGTGAACATGAGATCCTTGAAAATGAAGGTCACAGATGAAACTTCTGCAATTGACAGTCAATTAGTGGCCATTACTGAAGTAGCTTTCCTAAAACATCTCAAGAGATTGCAGAAGAACTAGCCACTGACCATTCAATTTTTTGAAAATTGGTACCACATTGTAAAGTAAGAAAATTGCGACAAATGAGTACTAAATTAATGTTATTACATTAAAGCTACTTTAAGAATAACAACAGAAGATTTACTGATGCAGCAGCTCAATATCAAGAGAAAGTGGAACTTATTTCAAGGTTCAAATTGAGTAGGACTTTGGTTTTCCCTATTGGCTCACTCAACAGTTGAATAAGCTGATAGGTGAAACTCAAAGTCCCAGTCAGCTCAGATCTTATAACACGTACATACATACACACACATAGTCATGTGCACAATAATTTGGCATCCTTTGTCAAAAATGGGTTTTTATTGAATCTCTCTCTAAAATTAGATGTCTATGAAAATGCTCTTATGTCACAATAATGTGAACAACTAAAGCATAAATTTTGCCAAAAGAGGACATACAGCACTGTTTAATATGGTAGTCTCAGCCAATAAAAATTTCAAGTAGTGTTCAAAATTATTGGCACCTACATAATAATTTGATTATTGCATTGCAAAAAATACTGATTTAGGCTGCAATATAAGAATACATGTCAAATAATAGAGGTTAAGTCATCCTGAGAAAGTTCTAAAATACAGAAACTTTTAGAATAATGCATGGCAATGATACATAATGTCATTTGCACAATCTTTTTGTGACCATCTTTTGGTCAACAAACTGTTCTATTAGGTGAAGGTAAAGGTATAGGGGTACATTTCTGACTTAAGGAGTGAAAATCTGAAGTCAACTGTGAAGCAACTGAGATTAGGACACTGCTGGACCTTCATGCAGGACAATGATCCCAAGTGTACCTCACTTTTAATTCAAAATTGGTAGAATGAAAACAAGGTAAGTGTACTTCCATGGTTTGCTCAAAGTCTTGACTTAACCTGATCGAAAATTCATGGCAAAAAGAGTGAAAGTAAAAAGGCCATCAAATTTGAAGTAGCTGGAAGAATATGCAATTGAAAAATGGGCTAAAATTCTTTCTGATCTGTACCTGAAGCTATTTGAAAACTATCCTCACAGATTGAAAGAAGTTATTAAGCATAAAGAATACACTATTGATTATTAATCATCAAATGTTGTAAAGGTGCCAATAATTTTGAACCATCTAATTATTTTGTTTTGTTTAAAATAAATTGTTTTGGAAATTTAACTTTTGTTTGGTGTTCCTTAAGCAGTTATTCCTATATTGACACAAAATTATTTATGTGGACACAAATTTTAGCAAGAAAACCCATTTTTGACAAGTGGTTTCAATAATTGTGTGCGTGATTGTATGTATATATAGGTGCAGGAGTGACTGTGTGGTAAGAAGCTTGCTTCCCAACCACATGGTTCCAGGTTCAGTCCCACTGCATGGCAGCTCATACCTAAATGAATTGATATATAAATGTTTGTGTGTGTGTGTGTGTTTGGTGGACTCTCCCTGTTGCTGAACAACCTGCACAAATGATTTGTTTATAATGATCAAACGTATATGCCATACATTAGTTCACTCCCTCCATCAAATTGATGTTGCCTGAACACGTTCAGTGTACTATGCATCAGGTGTCAAAGCAATCACAGAGCAATGCAAGATGAAGTACTTCGCCCAAGATTACAATGCACCACTTTCTAGGAATTGAAACCACAATCTCAAGATTGTGAGTGCAACATCCTATATATTTATTTATTTATTTGTTATGGCTGGTCAGAGAGTGACCATTGGTTTCACACCTTTAAAGTGCTGGCAAGTCATCAGATTCAAATGGCTGGAGACACATAACCTCTCTACAACTGGAGGGTGGAAAGTGTCATAGGAGAAGCACACTCTAAAACATTAGAGCAGTAGTATATTTAGAAGGCTGTTTGTTAACACACATATATTTGTATATATGTAAACACATATACATACATTCATCCATCCATACAAACCAATATGTATGTGTGTGTGTGTGTGTAGGTGCCAGCATGGGTGTGTGATAGGAAGTTTGCTTCCCAACTATGTGATTCAGAGTTCAGTCCAATTGCATAGCTACATGGCACCAAGTGCAAGTGTTCTCTACTATCGCCCCAGGCCAACTAAAGCCTTGTGTGCGGATTTGGTAGAAAGAAACTGAAAGTAGCCCATCATGTGTGTGTGTGTGTGTTCAAGGAGGTGCTGAAAAGTTCCTGGATTTGGGTAAAAGAAAATACAGGTAGATCAGTTAATTATGATTTTATTCAACACATCCACCCACCCGTTGCAGTGGTACTTCAGTTTTTCTAAGCCTAGTAAAAGAACTCAGAAAGTTGGGCTTTCAGCCAGGCCTTTCCCGATACCCTAAAAACCAAGAACTTTTCAGCATCCCCTTGTATATATATGTGCTTGTGTTTTTCACCTCTACCTGCTTGATAAGTGGTGTTGATTTGTTTACATCTTTATAACTTGGCAGTTCAGCAAAAGAGACCAATAGAATAAGTACCAGGCTTAGAAAAAAAGCACTGGAATCAATTCATTTCACTAAAACCCTTCAAGTTGTTGGAGCACTGCATCCTTCAAAACTTCCATGCTTCCTGAGATTCGCCAGCACTACACCTGATTTTCTTCCCTCCATACATACGCAAGCATGTAACTGACTCATACACTGTTCACTTTCCAGACATTTGTACATTACTGTATATACTTTATATGCACTTTTGACAAGTTGTGGTGCACCTGAGCACTGTATACAATAATTTCATTATTATTATTATTATTATTATTATTATTATTATTATTATTATTATTATTATTATTATTATTTAAGATGGTGCCCCAGCATGGCCACAGTCCAATGACTGGAACAAGTAAAAGACAAGAGGTATACATTTATCATCATCATCATTTAACATCTGTTGTCCCTGTTGGCATAGTTTGACCAGAGCTGGCAAGCTGGAAAGCTGCATCAGACTTCAATCTGATTTGACATGGTTTCTACAGCTGGATGTCCTTCCTATCACCGGCCTCTTTACAGAGTGTGCTAGGTGCTTTTATGTGGCATTGCACAGGCACTTTTACACAGCCTCACACAGATGCTTTTACATGATGCTACACAAGCACTTTTACGTGATGCCTCCACAAGTGCTTCTTGCCACCAGAGGAACTGGCCTTAACACTTCTGCTGCAGAATATGGGTCTTCTTGAGTACAGCAAGGCACCAAGCATGTCCTTTGTCATCTCACCTGAAAGGTTTAGTGTCCTGAGATCATTCTTCAGTACTTTGTCCCATATTTACCTGGGTTTCCCACTTCCACATATTCCATCTACTTTGAGAGATCAGCACTTCTTCATGGAGCAGTTGTCATCCATCTGTATCACATGACCAAACCAGTGCAGTCTTCTCTCTTGCACACAGCAACTAATTCTTCTTATGCCTAACTTCTCTCCCAGAACACTTGCACTTTGTTAAACATGTACACTTACATTACACATCCAGTGGAAAATACTAGCCTCATTCCTTTCTAACCTTCACTTGTCCTCTGCATTCATGGGCCATGTCTCACTACCATGTCAAATTGCTGTCCAAATACATGCATCATACAATCTTCCTTTCACTCAGAGAGAGAAACCTTTTGTGGCCAGCAGAGGTAACAACTGTCTGAATTCCCCCTGTCCTACTCTTATTCTATCTATCACACTTTTCATGCATTCTCTCCTTAGCAGAATTGTTAGACCATCAGATCAAATTACTATTTTCAAATGTGACTCAAATTTCTAGCTGAAATTTTGTATGCAATTATACAGTAATCATTTGTGAGCTCTGAGGTTATATCTTGCCATGGTCAGTTTCCTAATTTGCCTTTCATCTGTTTCAAAATCAATAAATGAAGTACCAGTCCTATATTGTATTCATTTCTTCTTTTTTGCTTATTCTTCCATTTTGTCTGTCTGGTTTTCTCTCATCTGGAAGGAATTGGTTGTACACAGATATTGAGTGCAATGGGTTACACCAGATTTTAAAATGCCCAAGACATGCCATATGTTACAACGGCACTCCTACGACTCCATTGAATAAATGAGGTCCCAAAACAGGGTAGTATAGTAAGTTTAAAGTTCCTTTCACCCTTTTTAGCTAAAATTTAGCATCTGAATACAATTATATTTATGTAAAGTATGTTTTGATCTAAATACATATATGTAATAATTTTCGCAACTCTGTTTTATACCATTAAAATAATACAGATATTTATATTTAATATATCAGTGGCACACTTCTTAACCAAAGAAATTATTATTTTCCATTCTGACTGAAATTCTATCCTAACAATATCTTAATACTTCAGAAGTCATGTCATAAGACTAAAGGGGCACAACTAAGTTCGAGAAGCGAGTATTTTTTTAATCCTCATTTATATTCCTACTTTGTTGTAAGAAAGCTTAGAACCATTTTCTTTTTATACATTACTAGCAGTATCGCCCGGCGTTGCTCGGGTTTGTAAGGAAATAACTATATAAGCATTTTTAGAGAGTTATAGCAAAAAAATGATGGCAAATTTTTTTTTTAATCGTTGACTCATCGTAGACATTTTTAGAGAGTTACTTCCCTTATATAATAGCAAAAAATGCATTAAAAATGGAAAAAAATTATGGTAATTTTTTTTTTTAATCGTAGACTCATCGTAGACGCGCGCTAATACCCAGAAGGGCTCGATATGAATCACGACTATAAGATACCCGGTTTTGGTTAAACTGCACCGCAAAATGTGGGAGTAGTTAGGAATCTAAATCGTAGGAGACAGACACGCAACTTGACTTTTATATATAAAGATATTGCCAATTGTATAATTTGTAACCGGTTGTAGCTTTAGTTTCCTCGGTTTTGCAACAAGTAAATTATTTATATCGGGATTATTTTAATATTTTGCTATCAAACTTTTAGGTTAACAGCAATGTTTAATTGTCGAACTTTTTATTATAAACAGTGACATTTTTTTTTTGTTTAGTTCCCGTCCATTAATAATATCAGAAAAAAAGACTACAATGTGGTCAAAGCGTTGCAACGTTTCTAGAGAAAAGGTGAATACGTGTCACAGTATAGCTAGTGTGCGTATAACGTCTATATCTACGAGCCTACGAGGGAGTTCCTATGTAGTTCCTCGACCACCTTGAAACAGAAGCCAAATTGTTCTCAAATCACACCGTAATATTTTAGGGTTGGGTGAAAGTAGCACATTCGATAAAGTAGTATTGAATGCACCATGTCTTTGAACATAGATCTTCTTGATCAGTTATGATCAACGGTGAGTTATATACGATAAGTCTTATATGCTCACGAACATTTTAAATTATATAATAATAATAATGAAATTATTGTATACAGTGCTCAGGTGCACCACAGCTTGTCAAAAGTGCGTATAAAGCATACGCAGTATGCCTGATTAAAACTAAATAAGTACCCAACGAAGAGAAAATTAAAACAAATTTTTAGTAAACAAATACTTTATTTCACGAGTGAAATTTTTTAAAGACTAAGTTCAAAGTCGATTAAACATTTTAGTGTTTAGCTATTTGTGAGTAATTTACAATTCCACTTCACTAACTTAGGTCAGCTCGCTTCTTCCAACTGAAGTGACCAGTCATAATATACAAACAATATTATTTTACTTTCTTTTACTAATTTCATTCAATGGACTGTGCTGTTATCACACAGTAGAAGTCGCTGCTACAACTTTCTTTCACTCGTTGGATTTTTGATAAACAAGGGATTTTGAGAGATGAACGATGTCTATGTTTTTTTCAAAACTTCTCATTTCTGGTATTAGCCATTACCACAAATGATAGATTTCTGGAAATATGGAGAGAAATTATGCAGTGATGTTATAATTGTTATAATATAATCATAGAAGTAGAATGCAGATCTTCCCACCCAGTCATTGAGTGTTTTTTAAAGGAAAGCAATGGTTCTCGATGTCAGGCAACAGATAAAATTCTTAGACAGAAGAGTCCTGCCAAGTGGGTTTTCTTTAAATGACTGGGACGATGGAGAATAACTTTTGGTGTTATTCTTACTAGTTTATTTCAACGGTGATTACATTCAGCTTGGTGTGACCAGACAGGGTTCACTAATTTTGATATCGTCAGGCTTGCTGGATTACTTATGTGGGGTTCACTTAGGTGTTTTGAAGCCCACGAAAGTTTGAAAATCGTGAAATAATATAGCTGTGAAGTTTTACTTAGACTTTCCTGTAAAAATGCAAATAAAACTCATGTCAAATAATATGATTTTCTTCTGATACACAAAAATGTATTTTAGTAGAAACTTTCTATTACGTAGAATAATTTCAATTAGAATTAATTTTGTTTGTTTTGTTTTTTTACGTAATTCCGTATCTTATCCTTTAACTTATTTAGATTAATGCCATTGTCCACTTGGATTATTTCCCTTAGCTCGTTTATCTTTCTGTTTCGTTTTAATTAAACAAATTTGTATGACCTTTGTAAGTCTTCCTGTGTGCAAACTTATTGTCAACTGATTAATGCAGTTTAAATAAACTATACTATGCTGGTGAGATCCAACAAGATTGAAACATGTTCGCGTTTGTTCTGTTGCATACAAATCAAGATCAACTTCCCCATCCCCAAAACATGTAAATTTAGAAAAATTAAGACGTTTTTTGTTTTTGTTTTTAAATTATCTCCCTTCTTCTTTGTGAGTCACTATCAATGACCTTTAACGTTTATATTTTCTTTCTCCAAAAGAGAAATTTCAATCAAAAGTTTGTTTTTGTATACATAAATCAGCACATCTTCCTTTGACTTATCATTTTTGTTATTTATTGATCAAATTAATGAACCTCAATTACTGTGGATGGAACACACAGTGCTTCTAGAACTCAGTTTTGCTGGTGTGGGCAGGTCTTCTAAAGAACTTTGTATTGCCAGACATCTCAGTCCATTATCAATTCCTCTGTGAGGCCCAACAACTTGAGATCAGCCCTTACCACTTCATCCCATGTCTTCCTAGGTCTCCCACTTCCATGGATGATCAGACAGTTGTCTTCATTCATACACATCACATGTCCAAACCAACATAGCCTTCTCTCTTGCATGCTGCATTTGACACCTTATGCCCAACTTTTCTTGTCAATACATTTGCACTTTGTTATACATACACACTGATGCTGCACATACAGCCTTCATTTCTTTCTAGCCAATGCATGTCTTCAGCATTCAGAGCCCATATCTCGCTACCATGGAGCATAGCAGTTCATACACAAGCATCGTGCAGTCTGCCTTTCACTCTGAGAGAGAGTACTTTTGTTGCCAACAGAGATAACAGCTCCCTGAACTTCCTCCACCTTATTCTTATTCTAGAAACAATACTTTCAGAGCATCCTCCACCATTGCTAATTTGGTCACCTCGGTAACAGAAACTATCAACAACCTCAAGAGAGCATCCTGGGCATTTGAGAGAATCTAAGTCCTGTGTACCCTTAATGCTTATAGTTCCTGCACATCTGCTACATACAAAGGCGACTTTATCTGTTAATCTACCTGTGATTCCACTGCACCTCTTATGTGTCCATAGCTTACACTGGGTGCAGTGAATGGTATTACTTCCAACACCTTTCCTACATACTGAGCAGGGCCATTTACCTGACAGAAAGAGAGTCTTACCTTCTTTCTTGCTAACAACAACTTTGTTCTTTGCTAGGTTAACTTTAAAGCCATTTGATTTCATGTTTTTCTTCCATAACTAGAATTTCTTCTCCAATTCTACAACAGATTCTACAATAAGAGCAAGATCATCAGCATTAAGTAGTTCTGCCAGTTAGGCAGCCCTGGCATTGGCCATGCTCGAATGGTGCTTTATTATGTGCCACTAGCATATGTGCTGGTCAGGTAACACTGACATCAGCCATGACTATGATCTCATTTGGCTTGATAAGCCTTCTCAACCACAGTATATCTCCAACTGTCTCGGTCGCTTGTCATTGCTTCTGTGTGACCCAACATTCAAAGATCGTATTTCACCACCTCATCCCAGGTCTTTCTGGGTCTACTTCTTCCACAGGTCCCCTCCACTGTTAGAGTGTGGCACCTCTTCACACATCTGTCCTCGTCCATATGCATCACATGGCCATACCAGTGCAGTCATCTCCCTTACACACCACGTCTGATACTTTTTATGTCGAACTTTTCTATCAGGATCTTCACACTTTATCATGCATGCACACTGACATTACACATCTAGTGGAGCATACTAGCTTCATTTCTTACAAGACTATGTATGTTCTCAGCAGTCGCAGCCCAAGTTTCATTTCTGTGTAGCATGGCTGTTCACACACAGGCATCATACAATTTGCCTTTCACCCTGAGGAAGAAGCCTTTTGTTACCAACAGAGGTAGAAGCTCTCTGAACTTTGCCCAGCCTGTTCTTATTCTAGTAGCTATACTCTCAGAGCATCCACCCCTGCTACTAACTTGGTCACCTAGGTAACAGTAGCTATCAACTACTTGTAGTTTTCCCCCCTGGTATGTGACGGAATGTATTTTCTGTACATTTTTGGTGGTTATTGTACCTGTGCACCTTCCACACATGAAAACTATCTTTCCTGTTAATCTTCCTCTAATATTGCTGCACCTCTTATATGTCCATAGCTTACACCGGGTACATCTTATGAAGTTCCTACCTACACCTTTTCTACAGGCCAAGCAGGGCTATCTACTGGAAGGAATTTGTGATTTGTCGGCCCTAGCCAAAGCACCAGTATAAGCTCATCTAACAACATCTTTTGCAGCAGTAGCAGCACCTCCATAACCGGCAACGGCATTAGTATTACTAATACCATCCCCAACCCCACCTTCGCCAACACCCACACCAACAGCCCTAGCTCCAGCAACAGCACCATCAACAACAACAGCAGCAGCAACAACAACATCAGTGACAACATTGACAATATTGGTAGCATTAGTAACAACATAAACAGGTGCTTTACCGCCAACACACCCAGGGGCGGCAAGGTTACCAGCACAACCACCACCTCCAGAGGCACAACCACCAACACCAGCAGCCCCAGCACCAACATCATCATCAGCAGCAGCATCAACATCAACAGTACCAACAATATCATTGGCGACAGCAACAACAGCAGTAACAACAATATTGGTGACAGCAATGACATCGGCAGCTACAACTACATCAACAGCAGCAACAGTGGCAACAACAACAATAATAGGTACAGCACTGACATCGTGCATCAATGAAAATATATTGGTTCTACTGAAAATTCATTCAAGAAACGTTTTTACAACCATCAATCCTCCTTCACAGTCCTGAAAAAGAGATAGGTAACATTGCTGGCCAGCTACATTTGGCAACTAAAAGATGACAGCGTTCCACATTCTATCTCATGGAAAATCTTCGAAAACCCAGGCCCCTACATCAATGGGACGAAATGCTGCAAGCTATGCATAGATGAATGTACAAGAACCCTAAGGGACCCACTCAAGGCAGGGGCTATACTTAACTCTAGAATGGAGATTTTCGGGTCATGTTTGCACTTTAGGAGATTTTTGCTGGCCTTTTGAGAACCACTGGAAGTTGTTAGCTAAAATGAGAGGGAGATAATCCCCTGTTGTTTACCCCCATAGCTGAACAATGGCAGTAAGGCTAGAAGTCAATAGCCATTGGTAAAGGGAGGTAATCTAGACTTTTCCCTCCATATTTTAAAGAGGTCATAGGCCATGTCTTGGGGTTTGACAATACACTATAAAGTTAAACCCTTTATGGATGGGAAACCTAGGGTAATCCCATAAACCAGCCTTCATTGGGAAAAAATATAGACTGCTCTACTTCTCTGAGTATGCTTCTTCTCTGGATTTATTTTTTCTAAAAATTATATAACATAAACATATATATATATATATATATATATATATATATATATATATATGTATATATATGTATATATAATATAAACTATATACAGGGGTTGGATAAAATAATGGAAACACCTTAAAATTTCAAACATTTTAATATGGGGTAGGACCGCCTTTGGTAATAATTGCAGCTTGAATTCTGTGAGGTAGGGACCTGTACGAAGTTTGAATTGTTTCCAAAGGAATTTTTGTCCATTCTTCAGCTAAAACAGTCCCCAGTTCTTGTAGTGATGATGGTGGAGGATATCGACTCCTTACTTGTTTTCCTAAAATGTACCATAAATGTTCAATAATATTGAGATCTGGGGTCTGTGGTGGCCAGATAAGATGTTCAACTTCAATAGAATGCTCCTCGTGCCATTCAGTAAAAACTTTAGCTGTGTGAATTGGTGCATTATCATCCTGAAAAATTGCCTTTTCCTCCGGAAACATTTCCGCAACCATAGGATGAATTTGATCTGATAAAATGCTTAAATAGTCTTGACTATTAATTCTGCCATGAAGGAAAGCCATTGGGCTGGCGGATTTCCAAGATATAGCCCCCCACCCCGATCATTACAGATCCTCTTCCATGTTTAACAGTTGGAAGAAGGCAGTCTAGGTCAAATGCATCTTTTGGCTCTCTCCACATGGATACTTGGCTGGTGGTTGGAAATAAGGTAAAGGATGACGCATCCAAGAAACTAACATTCTTCCACTGTTCTAAGGACCAATTCTGTAGGGTTTTACTCCACTCTAAATGCTTTGCAATGTTTATTTTTGAAAGAAGTGGTTCTCTGATTGGAGGATATCAACTCCTTACTTGTTTTCCTAAAATGCACCATAAATGTTCAATAATATTGAGATCTGGGGTCTGTGGTGGCCAGATAAGATGTTCAACTTCAATAGAATGTTCCTCGTGCCATTCAGTAAAAACTTTAGCTGTGTGAATTGGTGCATTATCATCCTGAAAAATTGCCTTTTCCTCCGGAAACAGTTCCGCAACCATAGGATGAATTTGATCAGATAAAATGCTTAAATAGTCTTGACTATTAATTCTGCCATAAAGGGAAACCATTGGGCTGGCGAATTTCCAAGATATAGCCCCCTCCTCCGATCATCACAGATCCTCCTCCATGTTTAACAGTTGGAAGAAGGCAGTCTAGGTCAAATGCTTCTTTTGGCTCTCTCCACTTGGCTGGTGGTTGGAAATAAGGTAAAGGATGACTCATCCAAGAAAATAACATTCTTCTACTGCTCTAAGGACCAATTCTGTAGGTTTTTACTTCACTCTAAATGCTTTGCAACGTTTATTTTTGAAAGAAGTGGTTTTCTGATTGCAGCCCTCCTGTGAAATCCAGCTTTGTGCAGCTCCCAGTAAACAGTTTTTGTGGCAACTGAGTTCTTGGGGTGGTCATTATGCTCTGCAGTAATTTTGGGAGCTGTACTTTTGTGATCATTTCTAACAATTTGCATAAGAGTCTGACAATCCCTATCTGAAAGTTTTAGGTTTTTTCCAAAGTTTAGTTTCAATGAGGAGGTTTTACCCTCTTTCTCAAAGGCTGTCATTACTTTCGAGACAGTACTTCTTGATACACCAAAAATTTCAGCTGTTTTCATTATGCTAGCACCTGCCATACGAGCACCAACAATTTGACCTCTTTGAAAATCCGATAGATTTTAATGAATTTTAATTTTAATGAATTTTAATTACCTTTTTCTGATGATATCTGAAAAGAAACAGCAATTTTAGCAAAACATATTAAAGCAACACTAATAACAAATCAAAAAACATAAAAATAAACAAGATTTTGATGGTTTTATAGATATTTCAAAATTATGATGCTATGATGCTAGGTGTTTCTATTATTTTGTCCAACCCTTGTATGTATGTGTATATATATATATATATATATATATATATATATATATATGTATACACATACTGAACAATTACAAAGCCTGTGTTCAAATATATTTTGTTTTTAAAAGTTAATAGAATTAAATTTTTCTATGTATGTCTGTTTTGAAACTGATAACCATTCTGGTCCAGGTACTGCTGATAACATGAAGCAATGGAATTAGAAATTTCAAGAAACATTTCATTTATTAACTGTGCACCCTCTCATTCAATGGCTACCCTCTATTCATTGACTGATACCAGTTTTGGAACCATCAACTTTATTTTTTTTAATTCTCATAAAAAAGGGTATTCTACTGAAACATTTTGGCCAATCCACATGTTTGGCAAAATCTCATCACTACTATGGTAGAACAGAGGTGTACCCCATCTTGCTGAAAAGAAACTCCACATCCTCAAAATCCTCTTGAATGCTTCGCATGAAAGATTGTCACAACAGGTTCAAGAAAATGAGGCCAGCCACAGTACTGTCAAAAAGAAGAATGGTCTAATTAATCCTTTTGATGACAAATCTCACCACATTGTAACTCATGGTAATCTAACATCTGCAATATGCAGATTCTCAAATCTTCTGTTGGGGCAACAGCAGCAATTAATTGAATCATTTACTTTAAATGTAGCCTCATCACTCCAAACAATCTTTTTTTGGAGTGTGTGCATCTTCTACACATCTTGCCAAGTACCAGTCACAAAATTCCATTCTTCAGTTCAGATCATCTTCATTGAAAGATTGGACTACTTTTAGAATGTAACTTTCCCAATGTGAGTGCTTCAAAATGCAATGGACATTTCATCATCATCATTTAACGTCCGCTTTCCATGCTAGCATAGGTTGGACGACTCGACTGAGGTCTGGTGAACCAGATGGCTGCACCAGATTCCAATCTGATTTGGCAGAGTTTCTACAGCTGGATGCCCTTCCTAACGCCAACCACTCTGAGAGTGTAGTGGGTGCTTTTACGTGCCACCAGCACGAGGGCCAATCAAGTGGTAATGGCAACAGCCATGCTCAAATGGTGCTTTTTATGTGCCACCTGCACAGGAGCCAGTCCAGCGACACTGGTAATGACCTCGCTCGAATATTTTTTCATGTGCTACCAGCACAGGTGCCAGTAAGGCGCGCAGGTAATGATCACATACGAATGGTGATTTTTACATGCCACCGGCATGGCAGCCAGCTTGTTGCTCTGGCAATGATCATGCTCGTATGGTACTCTTAGCACTCCACTAGCACGAATGCCACTCATCGAATTTGATTTCAGTTTCAATTTTTTTATTTGATTTCACTTGCCTCAACAGGTCTTCGCAAGCAGAGTTTAGTGTCCAATGAAGGAAAGGTATGCATAAGTGGGCTGGTTACACCCCTGACATAGGCCACAAGGTTATGGTCTCACTTGAGCTTGCCGAATCTTCTCAAGCACAGCATATCTTCAAAGGTCCCGGTCACTAGTCATTGCCTCGGTGAGGCCCAATGTTTGAAGGTCATGCTTCAGCACCTCATCCCAGGTCTCCCTGGGTGATTTTGGAATTTCTATTTCATGATTGCTTGTCACACAGATTGTGTGTGAGAGAGAGAGAGAGAGATAGCTTTTGTTTCCTACAGAGGTAATAGTTCTCTGAACTTTCTCCATCCTATTTCTGTTTCTAGTACCCTTTCTTGCTTTGTGGGGTTCTCTGATGCTTGATGCCTGCAGTCTTCCAGAATGTTTTTTGTGGACATTCTAAACAGCTTCAAACTCATCTCAAGTTCAAGTGATGGTAAGTTACATTGATAGATCTGTTTCACACCCCAAACTGCCTTTACACATCAACTGCATTTTCAAACTTTTAGTAGCACTTTGGAATAAATTTCTTTTCTTCAAAACTTAGACTTGGCCCTTTGTCATCTCCTCCATGAAGCTCAGCATATTGAGATCAGCCATCACTACCTCATCCCATGTCTTACTGGGCCTCCCTCTCCTACAAGTTCCATTCTCTTTAGGTGATCAACACTTCTCTATACAGCTGTCCTTATCCATATGCATCACATGATCAAACCAACACAGTCATCCCTGTTGCATGCATCTGATTCCTTTTATGCCTAATTTTTCTCTCAATACCTTAACATTTCTTTGTACATTCAATGCAGCATACTAACTTCATTCCTCTGGTCTTTGCATGTCCTCAGCATTTTTGGCCCAGGTCTTACTACCATGTAGCATTGCTGTTCATACACAAGCATCATACAATCTATCACTGTGTGTGTGTGAGAGAGAGAGAGAGATAGCTTTTGTTTCCTACAGAGGTAATAGTTCTCTGAACTTTCTCCATCCTATTTCTATTCTACCAACTATACTTTCAGAAAATTCTCCTCCTCTGCTAGTTAGGTCACATAGGTAACAGAAACTGTCTACTACTTCTGCAGAGCCTCCCGTATGTCCTTAGTGTTTATTGCTCCTGCACATCTTCCACATAAAGACTACTTTCTTTGATAATCTTCCTGTGATTCCATTTCATCTTTTGTGTGTCCAAAGCACCATATGGAATTTCTATCTCTGTTTTTGCTAAATATTAAGCAGGACCATTTCCTTGAAGAGAGTAAAGTCCTGTTTCTCTACTGACTAGAACTTTGGTTTTGCCATGGTAACTTTAAGACCCCTTGATTCCCAGTTTAATTCCACACCTGGAATTTCTTTTCTAATCAGCATTTAATAGTTCCCAAGGATAAGTGGTCTTAAATTTCTGTTATGACCTGGGAATCTATAATGAATTAAAGGGGACTGAGTATTGAACCCTGGTGAACTCTTATCTTTACTCATGAATGACTTTCACCTTACTGACGGTATCCCTGTACACAGTTATATAACTCTCACAAGCCATTCATCTACTCCAAGCTTTCTCATAGACCACCAGAACACAGACCAAGGGACTCTGTGAAAAGGCTTTCTCCAAGCCAATGTATACCAAGTACAAAGGTTTACTTTCAGTTAAATACTTCTGCAGTTGTTTTATTAAGATGATATCAAAAGTACTTCTTCATGGCACGAAACCAAACTGTATCTCATTTTGTGTAACTTTGTTCCTAATTTATTGGGCTTTAAACTCTGTAACTTTTAAGCTCTGGTTCAGCAACTTGATCCTTTTGTAATTACTTCCATCTAAGGCCTCTCTTTTACTTTGTAACAGCTGATTATAGTGCTGCTCTCCCTTCCTCTTTCACTCTAACTCTTGACATTACGATTTGCCTTTCCCTATCCTTTTCTTCTTCTCTCTTCTTTTATTCCCCACTCTAACACCTTATACTCTGTTACTCTCTCCACTACCATCATCTCTTTTCTTGAAATCGTGTTTCTAATCGTTCTCAACATCTTGTAAAGTCATCACTTTCTCTTATTTGTAAGTTATAAAGTGATCTCACCAGCACTGATGCCACATTAAAGTATTCAGTACATGTTGAAAAATGGTTTAGATGCCACATTAAAGTATTCAGTACATGTTGAAAAATGGTTTAGCAAATTGAGCAGAGACAGTATAAGATTGAAAAGATTTTTTAGTCTTGCTGAAGACAAGAATACCTCTGTAGTACTGGTACTACAGGAAAAAAAAAACACACCATATATCATCATCATCATCATCGTTTAACATCCGCCTTCCCTCCCAGCTTAGATGGAACAGTTTGATAAGAGCTGGCCAGACAGAATTTTGCACTAGACTTCTGTAACTGTTTTGGCAGGATTTTTACAGCTGGGTACCCTTCCTAACACCAACCACTTGGCGGAGTGGATTTAGTGCTTTTTACGTAGCACAAGCACAAGTAAGGTCAGTTTTGGCAAGGATTTTACAGCTGGATGCCTTTCCAAACACCAACCACTTTACAGTGTAGACAAAGTGCTTTTGAGTGGCACCTGCACTGACAGGGTCACCAAGTGCAAGACAAAAGAAAACTCTTTTGAGAAGGAAGAGGGCAATGGAGGAGGTGATCTTGTGCTGGATAACAAAAGGTTATAGTGAGGCAGAGAGACAGAAATAGGCGTCTTGCTGCAGATGAGGTACAAAGTTACCTGGCCAGAGAGAGGGAGAAAGCAAGAGAGAGAGAGAGAGAGAGATCAGGAATGAAGGTGGAAACAGGTACACTGCCACAAAGGAGATACGTGGTTACCCAACCTGAGGGAAGTACAGGAGAAGGAGAGAGAGAGAAGGAAACAGCAGGATAGAGATGGTGGCAAAATGCTAGGCAGATGCAATGATACAATGAGACAGGGTGTGGGTGGAACACACAGGTCAGAAGCTAGCGGAGAGCAATGATACAGTGGCACAGGGCCAAGAGGACAAGATTGGGGAAGGGGAGGTTAGCCTAGTGCATGAAATGGAAATGTGAAGAAGAGAAGAGATGTAGTTTGGTTTGTTGTGGTAAAGTGTGTGAGAAATTTTCTTGTTAAGCGTGGGTGGGTCACACAGCTCTTCTAGAACTCAGTTTCATTGACATGGGTGGGTCTTCACATATATATATACTGTCAATGAATCATATATCCGAAAAAGAAGCATACTCTAAAATATAGAGCAGTAAAGTATTAAAGTAATGGAGTTAATGTCTGGTCATAGAGTGACCAATGGTTTTGCATCCACAAAGGCTGTAGCTTAGTGGAAGACAAATTTAACTCTTCACCTCTGGGTGCTTTACTACTCTGTACTTTAGAGAGCACTTCATCTGAAACATTGACAATCCATCTGCAATCTGCAACCTAAAGACAGAATGTCTTATGATGGACACCACATGGTCTACGTTTGATAGCTGCATCAACGCGTCATGCTTCTGCATATTCACGCTTTCCACAACCTCTGGAAGAACATGGAATGTTACGATATTGGTTATTCTACAAAGAATATCCCAACACAGCCAGAGGTGAAGAGTTGAATTTGTCTTCAAACTAGAGTCTGAGGAGTTGTCCATGAAGCTATAGCCTTTGTGGATGCAAAATCATTGGTCACTCTATGACCAGACTTTAACTTTATTGCTTTGATATATACATATATATATAGATAGAGAGAGAGAGAGAGAGATGTGTGTGTGTCTGTGTCATAATAGTCAATATAAATGTTAATTAGTTCGTTGGTTGATTTTTCCATTCATGCTTTACATCATATATAGAGAGCTAACAGGAGGAGGACAAGTGCACATACTTGGCATGAGGGCAGGCAGTGAATAAAGGAATGCCTCCCCCCACACACACATAGTGAAAGAGAAAGAATTTAAATAACAAGAGTAGTTATGAGAGTTATGCAAATGAGAAATTTGTTTCCTTTAATTTGATTTTAAGGTAATCAATTTTTTTTGTTTGTTTGAAAATTAGTATTGTGAAAATCATAATTATTCTATACTATATTTCTTAGTATTACACATCAGGGTAAAAATATACCTACTCTCCCACACTCATACACACTTTAATCATTAATAAAGTTATAATAATTACTGAAGGACTGTAAGTTTAGTGTACGACACATCACCAAACCAGTGTGTGTACACTTTGAAATTTCCAGAAGGAACTTTTTATATAATTTGTTTCTCTTGTGAAAGTTGTTATAAATATCATATATATATATATATTTCCTTTAGGTCTCACTGAGGAAATGACCAGTGACCGAGACCTTTGGAAATATGCTGTGCGTGAAAAGACCAGGCAGGACAAGTGAGTCCAGCCCACTTATGCATGCCTTTCCTCCCTTGGACACACAAAGACCTGTTGAGGCAAGCGAAGTCGATATCGAACCTCATCCGACGACAGGGACCTATACCAACCCCCTTTGCTTGCGAAGACCTGTTGGGGCAAGTGAAATTGAAATCGAAATCGGAATCGAAATTGAACCAATCCTATGACTGGCACCCGGCAGATGCCAGGACCCCTGGACTGGAGATACGTAAAAAGCACTATCCGAATCGTGGCTGATGCCAGCGCCGCCTCGACTGGCTTCCGTGTCGGTGGCATGTAAAAAGCACCATCCAAATCGTGGCCGAAGCCAGTGCCGCCTCGACTGGCTTCCATGCAGGTGGCACGTAAAATGCACCAATCCGACCGTGGCCGATGCCAGCCTCGCCTGGCACCAGTGCAGGTGGCACGTAAAAAGCACCCACTACACTCACGGAGTGGTTGGCGTTAAGAAGGGCATCTAGCTGTAGAAACATTGCCAGATAAAACTGGAGCCTGGTGCAGCCTTCTGGCTTCCCAGATCCCCGGTCGAACCGTCCAACCCATGCTAGCATGGAGAACGGACGTTAAACGATGATGATGATATATATATAGTTTTAAATCTCTGAGCGAGAAAAATGTAGTAACAGTACCATACAATGCAATGTGACAGTCCTATGCAGGGCAACGTTACTACTTTTGAGCCCCAGGAAAACATCTTTTCCAGCTGGCTACTGACACATGATCTGTATTTGTATACTGTGAGCAAGGGAGTCTACCGACACATGACCTGGGGCTAAAAAGTAATAACATCGTCCTGCGTAGGACTGCAACATTGCGTTGGCAAAAAAATCTTAGTGTATGGTACTGTTACTACATATTTCTAGCTCAGAGATTTTAAACTAGTTGTTTTTCTCTTTATGAGATCAGCAACTGTATGTCACTTTAAAAGTGTGAGCAAGAGCAAGTGACGGCTATCTCCTAGCCAGTGGTTATCCTGTGCCGAGAAAGGGAAATTACCCAGAAACTATTGGTCTACAGGTATCACTGTAGCTAGAAAGGGAGCGATAGACTCCTTTGCTCACAGTAGGCGAACACAAAACATGTGTCAGTAGCCAGTCGGAAAAGTTGTTTTCCTGCAGCTAAAAAGTAGTAACATTGTCCTGCGTAGGACTGCCACATTGCGTTGACAAATACACTTTATATATATATATATATATATATGAATTACTCGTAACTATATTTAATTCTTGGGCAATAACGGAAAGAAATGAAACGTGACAGCAAAGAAGCTTCGAAGTGGTTGCTTGACCTGCTAGAAATGGCATGCAAATAACAGTTAATAATGGTCTTAAATAAAGGACAAACCAGAATTGACATAGAAAATCTATTCACAATCTATATATATATATATCTTTTATTTGTTTCAGCCATGCTGGAGAACCACTGTAAATATATATATATATAGCGAAAGAGAAAGAGCAGAGAGGAATAGATTTTATGTCATTCTTGTTTGTCCTTTATTTAAGACCATTATTAGACTGCGATTTACATGCCATTTCTAGCAGATCAAGCAACCACTTCGAAGCTTTGCTGTTGCGTTTTATTTCTTTCCGTTATTGCTCGAGAATAAAATATAGCTACGGGTAATTAGTTATTTTTTCTTTTTTGCCTCGAACTTCGTTCTACATAATTTTTTCAGGATCCGACACGTAAATATTTTTGAGAAAGAAACCGTAAACATTTTTCTTTTGCAATGGTTAATACAATTCTATGCTAGTTACGTAGTGGAGTCGATTCTAGTATTCCTATAAAACATCCAATATATGAATGGAATTATAATAATTATAATAAAAGACTAGGAGAAAAGAGAGTTAAAAGTTCTCCGAGTTGAATATTTGTAAATCATAAATAAATAAAAACTTGTTGGTAGAATGTGTCAGCAAAGTTATCTTCCCCTTGTTTATATTGTTTGGCACAAGGGTGCGTTATATGCGAAACCTTACTGTTTACGTATGGCGCACATGTAGCACTAATGTTTCCCACAAAATGGATTTGCCCGTTATTGTGCACGAATTAAGGACTCTAAATGAACAATACAAGAAAAGAGTAACTGATAAAGAACAAGCTACAGCGGTTTATTGCAAGGGTTTCTGCACGGTAAGTCTAAGGCGTTGGCCGCCAACATATCTAAGGCAGTAGCCGTTACGGTGAAAGCATCCTCGTCGTCGTAGTCGTCAAATCTACCATAATGGCTGCGTGTCGGAACTTTTTCTCCATTCTTACTCTCTCTCTCTCTCTCACACACACACACATATGTGTTTATACATTTATATATATTATGTCGTGCTTATATGACTTTATCGAAACTTTGTACGGTACTTAAAACGGAGAATTATATATATTTGCAAACCATCCTGAATTGTATATACGTGTGTATATCTATATACACACAATTGCATGTTCTGACTGATAGCAGTTTTGGTTTTTCCTTGTTAAATGGCTGCTTTCCTGGCGCTAAGCTTTGCATTGAAAATAACGATTTTATCATATTTCAATTAAATCTACTTCTGTATAGAAATCAATGCTGTTTCCTTTATCATAGTTAATTCAGCCTAACATGATGATAGTCTTCTCATAGTATATATACACATATCCAAATATATATTAAAGATTGATATACCTTCTCTATTGACAAATATACGAGTGCCTGCTTTTCCCTAACTTAAGGATTCGTAGACGACTATCCACACACACATACATACATATATATGTATATACTTTTATATAGATATGTACATGGATATAGTCTCTTTATGCACACACACACACATTTATGTACATTAGTGTTTATATATGTGTATGTATTTATTTTTGATAAGTTCTTTATTATTTAAGTGTTAATAGAGGCAACTCCGCATTTTCGTTAGATATATCATTTTCTTCGCTTAACTTATTTAAGTTCCACTTTATTTTTCTCACTTTATTTTTCTCACTTTTTGTTATTAACACCATATATTAGGGAAATTTTTCTGATTAAAGATTATTGTATTCTCTTGTTTATGTCTAAAATCTTGATGTTGTTTAGACATTGTATTTTGTCCCACACATCTATGATCCTATATATATATATCCCCAGCACATAGGTGTGAATGTACGTGTTTATATGTCACACTTTTAAACGAGAGGGTTGAAATTAAGAAAACTGATGCAAACATAAATATGATTGTGTGTGCACACTCTTGCATTGAATTGATCATGGGAAAAGCTCATACAATCAATCGACTCTCAACAAACGTATGCCAATCAATCTTAACAGCTTGCTCTTGCGTACTCTGATTTGTAAAAGGAATAAGTTCAATTATTTTCATATTTCACTCCATCCCCCCCCCCTCTCTCTCTCTCATTGGAAGCTGATGATTCATTCTCGAACGAATGCATTCTGCTACATATATTGAGTACTTTTTCTCCTTGTCTGTGCACTCAAATACGTGTGTGCATACACACACACACACATATATATATAGATTATACTATGATATATATATATATATATATATGTATGTATGTATTAGTCACCAGTCATCTTCCCCTGCTGATACTAATTTGTATGTCTCTGTAGACGATGCGATAAAACATCCAGATATCCATCTATGTCTTATACCATAGATGTTGAATACATACATACACACACACGCACACAAATCAGCCATCACCGTCGGTGTTATTTTCTTCTCACTCCCTTCTGTTATTGAATATCTCAATAGTAATGACTGCTATCTATGTACTAGTGGCATTAATCTCTCTCACACACACACACATACCCAAGCATGACGCTTTGGTTATATTTTTCTGGTCCTAGGGCGACATTGATTGAGCGGACCTATGGTCAAAGGCATTCTAGCTATGATCATCATCATTTATTTTTTTTCTAAACTTTTAATACTGTTTTGTCTTGTGTAGTTCCTTCCTCTCTTTTAAAAACTGTCAGGGCGTATTCGAAGACGATTTGGCTGCCATTTCCAGGAGGTCGATGAAACACAGTGGCTGAGTTGCTGCTGCTGCTGACACCCTCCTCTTCTACCTCATATACGGTGATCATGTGCTTTACCTTCATATATATATATATATATATATATATATATATATATATATATAGCGATTAATTCTGGTGTTTTGGTAGATTAAATTTAAGAGTTATTGACTTATCGTCCTTTGTATATGATATATATATATAATATATACATACACACTATTATATATAAGTATACATAATCATTGGTCTTCAGCAGCTCATCTGTTTTTATTGACCATCTGTCCGTTTGTCCGTTTCAAACTGAGTTCCGATGTCCAGTTCCAATCGAAAACAAAAATATTTGCGCGCGTGTGAGTAGACTACTGATGGAGTAGACTTTTGATAAAGAACATTTTAGCTTTTGTCATCCTGATATACTGTTTAAATGACGGTTAATATAGGGCGTAACAAAAATGACTACATTATTTCATGTAACCTTATTTTTTTTTTAAAGACTGTAGGATGTGATTTGAGGGATATTTGCTGCTATTTTCAGCCGTTCCATTTTGTTGGTCTTGTGCGTGTATCTAATTACAGATTGGACATTGTTTTGTTGACAAGAAGTATCTACTTTACCAACACATTATTTGAATATTTTGTTTTGCTTTTCATCCAACGCTCCCTTCTCACTCAAATCAGGGTTGGATTTGAGTTAAGTTGTTGTTTAGCCCCAAGTCAGCCCATGTCAAAAGAGCTGTAATCGTCTTTGTATATATAACTAGTACTTTGTTACAGTGTGTCAATTC
This sequence comes from Octopus sinensis, assembly GCF_006345805.1. Classification (NCBI taxonomy): domain Eukaryota; kingdom Metazoa; phylum Mollusca; class Cephalopoda; order Octopoda; family Octopodidae; genus Octopus; species Octopus sinensis. The sequence continues at coordinate 113,165,748 of NC_042998.1, forward strand.
GTTTGTTTTTAAAGACGATAGAAAAGTCATTTCAGGGAAATTTCCTTGCTCTTTATAGTAGTTGGGGTGATTACATAGAGGTTAACTGACCCGTGGTTTAGCTATTACACTTAACGATTCATGTGATCCCTCTGCCTGAATTAACTAGGTTGGAGGTAGTAATAATAAGTGAGGTTTGAGTACGTATACTATTGATAAGGTAAGAGAGAGAGAGAGAGAGAGAGAGAGTAAGAGGTGGAGACTATATGTGCTATGAAATATGTTATAGCTTTTTGGTTTTATTTCATTTTTAGCTTAATTCTATATTTTTGCTTGTCAACCATCATGGCAGACTGCAATCTGATTTGTTAGAAGCTGGTTACGACATTGTTTGTTATACACATCAATCAGGCCTTAATTCAGTTTGTTTTGCTGGTGGTAGTGATATTGAAATAGAGTGGATATTGTACTTTTAGTCGTTAGCATTAAAGTCTGCTGATTATTATTTTGGTTTTATTGCAGTATAGCCGAGCAAAATAATGAAGGGATATAAATGTAACTACAATTTTACAAACAAAATATATGCTTCATGCAAACGAAATCTGTTTATACGGTTATATTTATGTAGATGGTCATCATTTGAATTGAAAACATTGAGAAAAACGTTCCTAGACAAATAGAACTCTGAAAAGAACGTTTTCTGTAAAATTTGAAATGCCGTTGCTTTAATTTTTGAGTAATGATAGTGTCATTCGATATACAAGCAACATAACATTTATGTAATTCTGATCTTTGTCATAATTTTGGATGGAAAACATCTGTGCAAGATGAAAAAATGTTCAATACTTTCGCTACTCACATTATTATTTATGATTATAGAAAAGTTTAGTACTATATTAATGCATTCCATTATTTTGCTCAGGTGTTCTGTTATAGAGCTATTATATTTGTTATAATAGATCAATTGTGTCTATTTACATACAGCCCTCCCTCTCTCTCTCTCTCTATAATATATATGTGTGTGTGTGTGTGCATAAGTCAATAATATCAACCCCAGTACTTCACAGAAGCATATTTTATCGACTCCAGAGAAGGGTTTTGTACTACGAATGTTACTATGTTTCAACGCTCTACGTTTTCTGCCAATCAATCGCCCTGTTATGTGTAATATGTACATGTTCATGTTTGTATATGTGACGAAAATATTACTGTATTTTGGAAGTGGTAACATTTTTAAGAATGTCAGTCAACTTGCTTTCACATTTGAGTTAAAGTAATCTGTTTACATAAAAATAGTTTGGAGTGGGGTATGTACAGACGAGTGTGGGGTGTGAACGACTGATTTGACGATTCTCAGTAAGGTCACATCTCTTTGGAGGTAAGATGTAGTCAGATGAATTAACTTTTTTTTATTGTTAATTTGTATTTTCTTCAATGTTTTCTTATTGTCGTGGTTTTGTTGCAGCATTATCATGACAAAATTCTATATCAAACACGTCTAAGATAGGAACCCGTGACCACGCATATGTTACGCCACAATAATGTCCCCTCGTCATAACTGCTGCTATTTTGTTTTAATCCCGGGAAGATCGACAACAGTAGTGGAATTTGAAGTAGGGATACAGGCAAAAAAGAAAGCAATGTGAAGTTTGTACAGCAGTAAATCAGCTGAAGGGCGGGAAGGCAGTCGGTGTTTGTGGTATCCGCGGGGAAATGATCAAGAAAGGTGTGCCCGCTGCAGTCTTGTTCTTGCGACAGATCATCTGCTTAATCTGGAGCAGCGGCCTCATACCGCCTGACTGGAAGACGGGCATAATTATCCGTCTCTGGAAAGGTAAAGGCGACCGCTTCGACTACAACAATGAAAGGGCTGTTACACTCCACTCAGTGCCGAGAAAGGTTTTTATCTCTGAACAGAGTGCGAGGTTAACTACTGATAGAATCCTGTCTCTTCGTGTACTCATTGAACGCAAGCGGAGCTTTCAGCAGGGGCTGCTTGCAGTCTGTGTCGATCCCCGCGAGGTAGACAGAGATGTTCCTTGTAGGATTCTGGGGCTGCGAGGCATTCCTCTTCAACTGATTGGATTGATGGTGGCCTTATACACCAGAACAGTCAGTAGAGTTCGGATTGGGAGCTCAACAGCTGACTTTTTTCCAGTTACATCTGGGTTCCGTCATGGTTGTGTCTTGGATCCCACTCTTTTCAAAGCCTGCATGGATTGGACACTTGGTCGTATGGCAGCTCGATTGTGTTGTGGTGCACTGATTGGTGAAACTAGGATGACAGACCTAGATTTTGCTTATGGCATAGTTATTCTTGCCGAGTCTGGATGACTTAACGAACGCTCTCCTTTCACTGAGTGAGGAAGCGGAACCACTCGGCTTTAGAATCTCTTAGATCAAGACAAAGACCCAGTCTTTCGTTGACTTCTTGGAGAACTCCACTTCGTCTGTCTCAGTTGCAGGTGAAAATTCGAAGTTGTTGATCACTTCACTTATCTCAGCAGTGAAATTCATAGCTGCATTAGCTGCGAGTCTGAAGTCCTAAAAAGAATTGGACAAGCTGGAGCAGTTGTGGACTAATTGAACAAGGGTATTTGGCGCTGCCAATATCTGAACAGAAGGATAAAGGTTCGGATCGTTAGGTCTCTGGACCCCCCTGTCCTGCTCTATAATTGAGAGGGTTGGACACTGTCCGGAGCCCTTAGAGACACCTGGGCTCTTTCGGTAACAGGCCAAGTTGCTTGATTTTCCAAGTTAGACCTTGCTTACTGTGTTCTCTTTGCTGAGGATTCAGCAGGCTTGATAGCTTGTGTTGGTCGACCACATAGTCACGGCAGATGAGGATGTATCTCGCGGAGATGGGCACTGTCTGGGGCTCTGCTCGACAGGGCGCCAGAACACGGGACATATGGTGACTGCAGCAACGCGCTTCAACCGCGCATACCCCCACATCTGATCTGATCTACTGTTTCCGATAATGTCTAACATAAGTATAAAACTTAACTGGGGCTAAACGATAACAGCTGCTTGTAATTGTTGTTGTTTACTGGTTGGTTATTTTATTGTCCCACCTTCCCCTTGAGAAAGATGAAAGACAATGTAGACCTTGGTGGAATTTGAACAACAATAACAAATAATAATAATAATTGTCTCAAATTTTGGCACAAGGCCAACAATTTCGGGTAAGGGGCTCGACCCCAGGTTTTAGTGGTAGTTATTTTATCGATCCCGAAAGGATGAAAGGCAAAGTCGACCTCAGCGGAATTTGAACTTAGAACGTGAATATGAACGAAATACCTTAAGGGTTCTACCAGCTCGCCGCCTTAATAATAATAATTTTTGATTTAGGCTAATAATTTAAAAATAATCTTAAGAGAAGAGGTTAGTCAATGTCATTGACCCCCTGTACTTGGCTAGTATTTGATTTTATCGACTCCTTATTTGACCTCAGCGGAATCTGACCTCTGAATGTAAAAAAGCCGAAGTTGCCAGTCTTTCTTTTTTTCCGACGATCTAATGATTCTGGCAAACCACCGCTCTCAGTGATATAATTATATCATCCCTGGTTAAACACATCTGATGAAATACACTCTAAACGTTACTATTTTGTCTTTATATTATATATCAGGAACTACATTGTCCAATGTGACAATTATAAGACGCTAGGTTGTGATATGAAGGAATTTGACAGGTATTTCTAGCGAGTCAAGCAGCATAGTCTTGTAGAAAACATTTTCTTGTTGGATTAGCAGGGTTGCTAAAACGCCTATAGTCGATATTTTTTGCAGTCTGTGATCACCTGACTTTGCCTTAAAATCTTATGGTGTCGATGAAATATGTACTATTCAAGTACCGGAGTCATTTAAATCGAATACTACTCCTCCCCTTCAAAACTTATGGTTCTTATAACTGTTAGAAATCATACGCAAAGGATCGAAAGCTGTTTGACTGGATCCAAGAGACAGAGAGGTGACGTGACAGGAAACCAACATTCACTCTTCAAAGGATCGATCGGGACGTGTACGTGTATTCGATTCCTGACAGATCTGTTGCTTTTCGGTTGTATTTAGAACAACTGCGACAGTGGACTTGAGTGCTTACTTCGACGACCTTCGCAGCTCTCGACAGAAGCCGCGAAGTGTTGTGTAAAAGTAAGTTGTAGTTGCGCGAGGAGCGAAATCATCCTGCTTGAATGGTTTGCGCCAAAGTTTTGGCGTTCGTTTACTGTCTGCCGGAGAAGTGGGAGCACTGTTGAGGAAGGGAGCGAACAAGAGACACATCAATAATTTCCGGACCATGGTTTTGCTGAACGAAAGGTTTTAAATTTTGCCAAAGTTGCTTGCAAAGAAGTTTACGCTTGTTGCGAGAAGGTGCAGACTTGTGTGATACATTATCGAGAAGGGTGGGAAAACAAATTTGGCTTCAATGAGGCTCTTGATAGATTTGAATCAATTGAAGACTTTCAATAGGATCGTGCATCGCTGTTTGATTGTAGCGGATCCGGTTTCGTTTTCAGAGATTGGGTCGCTTCAGCGTACAACTGGCCAACTATCGGAGCTGTTTCACATCTGACACTCAAGCCACTACTATTGAACCTGGAAGTATTGAGGGATATCCCGTACGAACTGGGATATGGGAGAACCGTTAAGGTGTCGGAAACCACGGAAATCTAGGAATTCAAGGTGGTGACAAGCGCAAAAATTAACTCGAACAAGTCGTTGAGCTTGCAATTCCCATCTCGAGCAAGTCCATGCTGCCGACCAGTCAGGCCTGATAAGTCGCTTGGGGTCTGGTTCGGTCCGGACCTTCCGTGAATAGAAATTTGGATGAGACGACAGAGATTGGCTGAGAGCAGCTTTCCTTGAATAATTAGGCGAACGCGTACGTCGCCTCCGTCTGCTCTTTCGCTTCTTGTGCAAGAAACGTGTTCCACTAGTCGGACAGTCCATTTGTTGGAGACACTCACACGCAGACAGCTCGGTGTAACCATGGCTGATGATGCGCTGACGGTGATGACATCTGCTGAGATTTCTTTGTGAGTGAGCAGGTGTTATCGCCTTTTGTTTTTGTCGGACACGTTTTTCACAGTTCGTCTCTGACGGAATTGCAGTCTTTGAAGCAAAGACTACAAAACCGGGTTGTTTGGCATCTATAATGTTATCAGACGTTTGCATCAGTCGAACAATGCTGCTGGTAGAACTTTGCCGTCAACTTTCTATGGAAAACTTACGATGGGGAAGAGCGACGGTGTTCTCCCCGGAATACTCTGGACGTCGACTTGACTAGTCTGTTCCGGAGGATTTACTGTTTGTCCGGCGACTATAGATAACAGCTGACATGGTATTGCAACAAAGACATTGCTGGTCTGACATATATTCTCTAGACGTTGTGCACGCACTCTATCAGTGTGTGAGCATTACTAACTTGTGGAGTTTTGTTGGAAGGTGAATGAGTACCATGAGAATGACCCGAATGAATAAGTCTATTTTCTGTATGTTCCTGTTGGCCGGGGAATATAACTTGGATAGGGTATTTGCCTTGGTAGACAATCTAGATCTATGGGGTTTCTCGATTAGCTTTTGGTACCCTACTCCGATTGCGGATTGTTTTTTTTTTCCTTTTTGACATTATTTGTTGTTACTTTCTCTTTGATGTAAACTCCCGCAACTTTCTGTTTTTAAGCAATGAGACTATAATCCTATCAGTTGTTTTGTTTCAAAGACCTTCCAGTCGTGACCAATCTTTTTGTTTATCAAGCACTACATTGTCCAACCTGTTTATGACTGGAGGACAATTTGAGAGATATTTGACTGCCATTTTTAGCAGGTCGAAAGATCGTTTAGCCCCCCCCCCCCGTATCGGCAATTTTACCAGCACTGCTTTTACAATTCAAGGGTGGGGAAAAACTCGTTAAAGAAACAGTAATTTAATTAATGTCAAAGAATTTGTGAATTTAAAAATTAATTTTTTCCACGGAGATGCATCATCATGCGCTCGCGCACACAACTTAGCACTTTTGTTGATTAACCTTAGATCAGTTCAGAATGTGTAAACCTCCAAGATCAAAGACGTTCCACCCAAACTCTGACCCTCCCGTCATTTTCAAGGACTAAATTATCGAATTTATTATCATTAAAGACAGTGTGTTGTGCTATGAGGGAGATTTGGCTGCTATTTCTAGCAGAACGAGCGACCACTCAAGCTACTTCGTCACTTATATTGTTGTCACAACCTGTACGTGGTCGCTCAACTTGCTAAAATAGCAGCCAGAGGATACCATTAGGTAGTCTTAAACACGGTTGAAACACACACATTTGGTCATAAAGTTTGCTCAAGTCAAGACAGATATTGGGGCTTAGCAACAATTTTTAGATTTATTTATACCCCCCCCTCTCATCTATATCGGAATCACTCCTCCATGGATCACCTCTGAGATGTCACGTAGCACAGCGTTGTTAGCTGCGACACACGGACACACATACACAACACAGTTCAATTCTACCTTCTCCTTTTCACTCCTAATTCCTCCATTTAAATAAGCTTATCTTTTAATTTCCTCCTCCATTACTTTTGTCTTCTTCTCATGTTGTGTATCTGCGATCAGGTTTTCGATTTAGCAATTCTTTAAAAAAATTAATTAATATTCTCGGCTCCGTTCTTGGGTTTGGGTTCAAATCCCGCCGAGGCCGAGATCAATCTTTTGTTGTTGCGTTTTATACTTTGGAGAGATTCTTTAAATAAGTACAACTCTCGTGATCACCCAGCATATATTCAGTGTATCTAACGTCACTTATTACTTTTAAGATGTTAGGAGTGTGATTCGAATATGAATTGGCTGCTATTTCTAGCATGTTTGGTTACCACATACCTTCCGTTGCTGTCTTGAGATGAGTTGCTGTGAACTATTTCTAATCGTTTATTTTCTACAAAGGGATATCAAGAAGAGAACGCTAAAAATAGTCCTCAGAATTAACGCGTTGAATCCTAAAGTTGAAAATGTATTTGCATATATATTTGGGAGGGGGGCGTTCACATGTGTTAACACATTAAAGTATGTGTATATACATTTGTGTGTATGAATATGTATTTGTATGCATATATGTATATACTCATGCAACAAACGTACGCACATACGTGTGTGTTATTCAGTTTGCTGAAGTAGAAGTTCCATTTATTTTCTTATTGAACAGCAGGTCAGACCTGATTGAGCAAGATCTATGATCTAAACGCGTTTCATTTAAGCTTATCTAAAGAGTCCATTAACCAGCGTCGTATCTCATTTTTCTGACATGGCTGCTATTTCTACAAACTCTCGTTGGCTTCTTTTCTTTTAAGTTGCTAGCTCTAGAATTGTTTTGGCTAAAAAAAAAAAAATAAATTAAATAAAATCCAGGTCAAAGACGGTTTATTATTGAGAAACTACTGCTAGAATCAGCAGTGAAGTCAATCATATTTCTTTCCAACTAGCTACTCTCTCTCTCTCTCTCTCTCTCTGTATCTATATAATGTTCATATATGTACTTGAACGTGTGTGTGTATGTAATGTGTCTGTGCCTAATTGATATGTAGTAGATATGCACACTTAATTGCTTTTATATATCGTTAGTGTGTGTGATGTATATCGGTCGGTGCTGTCTTTCAGCTACTATATAAACTTCGCTACTGCTACTACACTTCATCTCGCTCTCTCCTTCACACACTCCTGGAAAATTTTTTTGCGCGCGTACACACACACACACACACATAGAGTGTGTGTATTTTATACATTTCATATCTTTGTTACTGCGTATAGTGCAAAATAAATTGCAGGACACTATTTCAGTATTTAACAAAAAGAAATGTTTCTCTTTCTCTATATGTATATATGTGTTTCTCCCTGTCTCCACAAGTCTGTCTGATCCTCTCTCTCTCTCTCCCCATCAATGGCCGTCATTCACCAAACAGAGAGAGAGAGAGACAAACAGACAGACTGAGAACCTGATCAAGTCTTCAGCTAAACAATACGAGAACCTTTTTTTTTTCCTCTGATAAAGATTTACTTTGAAATCTCTTAGCTTGTGTGTGTGTGCTTTAGTTACTCATATAGCCTTTCACAAGTTAAGAAAAGGTGACAAGTGAAAATTTTGTAAATATAATTATAAGCTTCCACCGTATATTGACTATAGAAAATAGTCTAATATTAGAGTATGTGTGTATGCATATATATACTTACAATATATAATTATATATATTTACAGTATATTATATATATATATATATATTTATTTACAATATATATATATATGATGATATATATATATATATATATATATATATATATATATATATGATGATATATATATATATATATATGATATATATATATATGATGATATATATATATATATATATGATATATATATATATATATGATATATATATATGATGATATATATATATATATATGATATATATATATGATGATATATATATATGATGATATATATATATATGATATATATATGATGATATGATATATATATATGATGATATGATATATATATATGATGATATATATATATATATATGATATATATATATGATATATATATATATGATGATATATATATATATATATGATATATATATATATATATATGATGATATATATATATATATATATGATATATATATATGATATATATATATATATGATGATATATATATATATATATGATATATATATATATATGATGATATATATATATATATATGATATATATATATATATGATGATATATATATATATATGATATATATATATATAGATGATATATATATATATATGATATATATATATATATATATATATATATGATATATATATATATATGATGATATATGATATATATATATGATATATATATATATGATATATATGATATATATATATATGATATATGATATATATATATATATATATATGATATATATATATATGATATATATATATATATATATATATATATATATATTATATATATATATACATGATGATATATATATGATGATATATATATATATATATATATTCTTCGTACGGTTACCGCCCAACGGACAAGATCTCGCAGCCAGCGCTTGTGTGGATAGATAGATAGTCACTGCTAACTACTGTTTCCATTTGATATACATTTTAAGCACCACATGTACCACCGCTTCATAACCTTGATGTAGTCACTCAGCCTGCTAGAAATGGCAGTACATTTTTCCTACATGAAATCCCCCCTCCCTTCTTCCACTGTCTTAATAAAAGGATGCATTGGACAATGTATATAAAAAGGCGGTCTGTCCGCTTAGAGCTGTTGTGACTCTCTTATTTACAATAGTAGTATTTCTAGTGGTGGTTGTTATTTAGCCTAATTTCAGCCTTGTTCGAGCAGATATCTATGATCAGAAGCATTCTTGTCATGATTATTCCGTCATTTTGAATATTGTTTATCTCGGACTACGTTATCCTCTTTATTTAAAAAAGGTTATGAGCTTAGATTCTGACTGCTGTTTCTAGCAAGTCATGCGCTCCTAGATTCTCCTTCATTGGTTGTAGTGATAGACCGGTTCTTGTAATTTAGTGTCAAAACAGTATTAAAAGTATTTCCGCCGTGCCTATCACTTCTTTTTCCTACTTGCAGAGACCCAGCCAGAGATTATGTTAAATGCCTTCCAAACGGTTGAAGCATTTCAAATTTTCACTATTTTATTATCAGTGACAGATCGCATTCATTTTATTTTTCTCTAGAAATTAATAATAAAGAGTTTAATCAGTGTGGAAAATTTGCCAAAATAAAATGTGAAAATTTGAAATACTTCAAGTGGTTAAAAGAAATTTAACAAGATTCGAACCCAGGACTATATTACCCAAGGTGTCCTTTTTCTAAGACGGTAAGACGTAATTTAAAGACTTGGCTGCTATCTCTAGCATGTCAAATGACCACATAGAGGCTTCTTGGTTGCCTCGTGTGTCTGGTTATTAATTAATGGTGGTGGTTCATGTACAGCAACTATAAACCCTAGCTGCTGTTACCAACTACATCAGCAGCCACTTTGCCAACATGTCTACCTAACTCCTTCAGCCAGCCTTCTGCTCTAATTTTTAAGTCACGTTTTGTTTAGGCGCGTTAGATTATTGGAGGGATGGATATATTGTTACTTCTTTTGAGTCTGTCTGTTATATTCTGTATCAGGAAAACAACTTTCTATAACTTTCATTTTAAATGCCCTTTATATTTGGCTGGCAGCAGTTTATTTTGTAAAATTTTGGATTGTGTTTTGTTGTCAATTTTTGGCAGCAGTAACTGTTTTTACGTTGCTATCACTTCTAAATATTAACTGTCTTGGAATTATTTTGTGTATTGAAAAATTTCAATATCTCTGTTTGTGTGTGTGTGCGCTGTTGTTTTATCTACATGTCTAGCGTGGTTGTTTTCTAACCTCAGATTGGTCCTAATCAGACATTCCTATAATCAAAAGCGTTTCATCTAGTCTTTTTCTGTGAGACTACATTTTCCAATGTATCCTTTTTTTTTTTTTTGTAAGATCATAGTATGGAGTGTTATTTGCTGGAGAGTTCTCTACTGTTTCTAGCCGGTCTAGCGACGACCTAGCTGTTTGCTTTTACAGTGTGATTCTATTGTAAGGTGTTTTTAATGAGCTTTATTGTGTATTTTGTGTTGCCTTCAATAAAAAAAAAAACATTATGTGGCTGTTAGAGTTACTTACTTAGAGCTAGTACCAATTTATATGAACTATAGCTCCATATGTTATCGATCAACCTGTTTTTTTATGATTTAGTCGGAAAAGGAAAGACAACACCCATTATTAACTTTTTGGGGTAACGACGGGTTTCCAAAACTGGTGTGAGGAAAAGGAGGAATTCTTGCAGCAGAAGAGATTCCACAAATACATAACAGCTAAAGGAAAGTGTTAAATTGGATGGCAGATTAAGTGTATCATCCATGATTACTGCTCATAAGATATATATATATATATATATATATATATATATATATATATAACATTATCGTTTAATGTCTACCTTCCATGCAGGCATCTGTTGGATGGTTTGACAGGAACGGGCCATGTAGAAGACTACCCCGGGTGTTGTGTCTGTTTTGACAAGGTTTTTACAGCTGAATGTCCTTCCAAATGCCAACCACTTTACAGTCATGCTTTTTACATGGCACCAGAACCGACAAGGTTAACAAGCAACTTGCAAGACAAGGAATTTTTAGAGGGGAGAGGGCATTAGCAGAGGGGATCTTATATCAGATGATGAGAGGCAGAAACAGGTGTCTTGCTGTGGAGGAGGTGAAAATCTGGTAAAATGTTTTGTATTTATATTATTATCTATAGCAGTATTTTCCCAATTTAATTATGCCCAGTTCCCTAAGATATACATCTTTGCACATTTAATTCCTATCAGCAATTGTTATAATAATGACTTTTAAATTAGCCTGTTAAAATGAGTTGACATGGTTTAGTTTTCATTCACTGACACTCTGAAAATATCAGTTTCCTATGACCAAGATTCAATAACATCGATCTAGGTTATTTTTAGTTGATCTCAAAAATAACTATTTTTGAGTAACTAGTATTGTATTTATCAGTCTAAATTTTGGCCTCATATGTCAAGATTTTAATTTCTTTAATCCAATTATTGGAATGTTATATGTTTGAATGTATTTTGTTTTTTGGTAAGTGCTGAGAGATAATCTTTCTATAACATGATATAGCGAGGAAATTCTTTTCCAGAGTCCATCATGTTTCACCTAAACACTGGCTGTATACATGTTTTGCCATAACCAATCTAGTAACATTTCAAATCATGAACAACATGTAGCTAGAATCTTCAAAATTGCTACAAATGCCAAATCTCTACATGACTGAGGATCCCTTCAAATTCACATCCACAATATAGCAAAAACAACATCACAATGTATTTTCTGGCCCACAAGAAGGCAACCAGAAAATACTTTAGCTCCTCAGTACTACTAATCCTTAACAGAACTCATGTGAGACCCACACTACAATAAATACGACTCTCACATTTAAAATGGTGCTGCTATTACAAATACATACATCCTAGATGACACTCAGAAAATGCTATCCAGCTGATTGCATGCAGTCACTTGCCAACACATTCCAACCTCAGGCCCACAGGTGTTCAGTCTCCTCATTCTGCTTTTTCTACCACTACTACAATGGTTTCTGCTTCTTAGAGCTTGCTGATCTTATGCCCTCTCCATCCATTTACTCCAATCTCATCTCACATGTCACCTATATTGTATCGAGGTCTCGTGTATTAACCACTACACCTAGTCCTTCCTATCCCTATTTTTTTCCTCCAACTGTTCAAAGTGAACATCAACCACATAGGTTTCAGAGGTCCTACAAATGCCAATGGCACAATTCCTTTCTGCTGACCAATCCATAAAAAACAAATTAGGAAGAATATCATACATCATCTTCATTCCTGTCAACCAAGCAGAATATGTTTTGCATAGACTTAATAAAAAAAGAGATTATGTCTGATGATTTCACCAGTTGATCCACTAGTCTTTAAATCCAATCTGCATTATCCCTTAACTTTAATCAACTGATCTTAATAGTTATCTCTTTTTCTAGTTGGTTCTTAGATTTTAAAAACTCCTAGAGGTTTTTTCTGTTGATTGTGTGGATAATCTCAGTTTATTGATGTTTTTCAACTCATTATATTACATATATAAGGCTCTTCTGTATTTATCAGATTTTTAAATCAGTTATTGTATGAATTTAGCAAACTACACATTTTATAGATCAGGATTTCAAATACAGAAACTATCAATATCTCAACTGCTAAGAAAGATGGAGCTTCTTTGTCAAAGTTTGAAACTGTCAGTATATGCAGTGTAGAAGTGAATTATTTTGAATCATCATCGTTTAGCGTCCGATTTCCACGCTAGCATGGGTTAGACGGTTCAACTGGGGTCTGGGAAGCCCGAAGGCTGCACCAGTCCCAGTCAGATCTGGCAGAGTTTCTACTGCTGGATGCCCTTCCTAATGCCAACCACTCCGTGAGTGTAGTGGGTGCTTTTTACGTGCCAGACGAGGCTGGCGAACGGCCACAATCAGATGGTGCTTTTTACGTGCCACTGGCACGGAGGCCAGGCTAGGCTGACAATGGCCATGGTTGAATGGTGTTTGTTATGTGCCACCGGCACGGAGGCCAGTCGATGCGGCGCTGGCTACGGCCACGTTTGGATGGTTCTCTTACATGCCACCGGCACTGGTGTCACATCTACAAATTCCATTGATGTTGATCGATTTTGATTTTCATTGATTTTTGATTTTCACTTGCCTCAACAGGTCTTCACAAGTAGAGTTTTGTGTCCCAAGAAGGAAGGTATGCACAGGTGGACTGACTATGTCCCAGGTAGAGGCCATGGGTTATGGCCTCACTTGTCCTGCCGGGTCTTCTCACGCACAGCATACTTCCAAAGGTCTCAGTCTCTGGTCATTTCCTCGGTGAGACCTAAAGAGCGAAGGTCGTGCTCACCACCTCGTCCCAGATTTTCCTGGGTCTACCTCTTCCACAGGTTCCCTTAACCGCTAGGGTGTGGCACTTTTTCACACAACTATCTTCATCCATTCTTACCATGTGTCCATACCAGTGTAGACATCTCTCTTGCACACCACATCTGATGCTTCTTAGGTCCAACTTTTCTCTCAAGGTACTTACACTCTGTCGGGTATGGTTCTAAAATTTACCAAGTGACTTTAACAGTGTGAGTATGTGTGTGCCTACTCATGTAAACACTACTAACTTCCTTTGTTATATGAATTTTCTATAGAACAACTCCATTGCTGGTGAATCTTTGTTCAAATGGTTGGTTTAGAAAGTTATTGCTCATTAAAGCAGCAAGAACTTGCATTATACAGAATCATAAAGATTTTTAAAAAATACTTTTATTAATTCTTAATTAGAAATTGATGTAATTAAACAGTGACAGAATTGGCACAAACAATAGAGATCTACAGCTTTAAGTCTAATCTCTATTGCCTAAATTGTTTTGTAATGCACATCATATGGTGGTGAGGTGGTGGTGGATTTAGAGTCAATAAAATAGGTACTTTTAATATAATACTGTAGGTATGTTAGGATTTATATACATACACACACCCTCCCTTCCGCTAGTACATCATCATCATCATTTAGCGTCCGCTTTCCATGCTAGCATGGGTTGGACGGTTCAACTGGGGTCTGGGAAGCCAGAAGGCTGCACCAGGCCCAGTCTGATCTGGCAATGTTTCTATGGCTGGATGCCCTTCCTAACGCCAACCACTCCATGAGTGTAGTGGGTGCTTTTTACGTGCCAGACGAGGCTGGCAAACGGCCACGATCGGATGGTGCTTTTTACATGCCACCGGCACGGGGGCCAGGCGAGGCTGGCAATGGCCACGATTGGATAGTGCTTTTTATGATCGTGGCCGAGTTTAATAATATTTTTATGTTAAGAAGTTAATTAAATGTTTTAAATTTACTGTCTTGTAGGTGACCAAATCCTTGAGGGTAATCACTTAATGGCTGGATGCTCAATAACTGGTATTTCATTATCAGCAACTGTCTTCTGTCCTCTGCAGAAGCATTTCAATCTCAAAGGTCCAGATGACTTAGATTTTAATTAGTACTCTAGGGATGTTAGATTTTAATGAGTTCTCTAGGGATGTACAATGCATTGCCTTAGGTAGCAAGGATCACAAATTGATTAGCAGTTTGCAAACTGGTAATATTGATTTGAAATCTTTATTTCTTGCCCAAGATCCCAGCCATCTCAATATCATATACTAGTTAAAGATGTTCCTTCTTTAACTTGTACAAGAAAACAAACTGACTACTGTGGTTCACTATTTTGAATAGAATAAATAAAATATATTTTGTATTGAGCCTTCCTAAAGTGATACAAACAAAGAACATATGAGAAGTTCACACTTAGATTTCAGTGAGGTGAGCTTGAGCTGGCATGTAGTTTGATGAGCAGAAGGCAAAAGTAATGATGTCTTTAATGGAAAACTGCCGACTTAATTTATTAGTAGCTAAAAAGTAACGTTGTTAAAACTCATTTATCCACTAACCTTGGGTCCCTGGCCATTGGCAAACCTCAGAAATTAACCACAAATACCCTTAGAGAACCCTCTGTGTAATCATATGCTTATTCTACATAACATATTACTATATTATCAAAGGTATGAACAAGCTTAAAACAGGAAATAGTACAATCAGTAATGTTTACAAACAATGTTTTATAATTGTTTCATGTAATTTAAAACCCCACAAACCCAAAATAATACCTGTTGCTAGGGTCAGCAGGTATGTGCATATCAGAGGCAGTAGTGCAAGGAAGTGGATATTCTACATTGGAATGAGTCTTGGCAATGTTATTAATATCTTCATCAACTACTGGTAACTTCTGGTACTTTGGTTCTTCCTTAATTATTTTTCTTTGAATAAAATAAACCTAGTTTCTCATTGTATTATAAAATCTCTTTGCTCTAGTCCTGCAATTAAATCACTCATCCTCTGGATTCATTTATTTGTAGAAATTCTTCCACTTCCTTTTCATCAGCACTTTCTTCCTGAGCATCATCTTATTTCCTTTCACCTTGCCGAGCCATTTCCACAATTTCTTCTTCAGGTAGTTGATAAACAAGTTCATCATTATCAATGTTCATCTATTCCTCCACATTTTCTTCTGTAATCTTTGGTTATTTATTGCCAGGCACATTAGTCACACTTCTGGAACACTCATCCAAATTACAGATCAAATTCTAAACCTAGTGAAGCCAAGTTCATCACCAATTATGGTCATGACACATTATGCTTAGTCACAATAAGCGCCGGCCACTTTGTACTGTACTTTCTTTTACTTTATTCTAGGCAGAAGCAAGTGACCATACCACATCCTTTAAATTAAATCTCTTCACAAAATCTCCAGGAAACTTCCCAAGTATGGAGGTTGATGTTATTGATTAACCCCGTATCCTCAAAATTTTGGGCCTTGTGCCTAAATTAGAGACTATTATTATTAATCATTGAGGCATCAGACAAAATACCTTGCAGTATTTATTGGCCGAAGCCTTACATTTCTTTAGGGATTATAAAGTAAAGGATCAACCAAATACTGTAGTTGATTGAATTGATTATGCTCCTTGTGCCTAGTTTAGAAACCATTATTATTATCATCTCTTCCTCCAATAGTTTACTGTTTGTTGCTATTCAAATAACTGAATATGCTGATATCTAAAAAAAAAAAGTTACTGTCACTCTGGTTAATTAGCTTGATATGGGAATTTGATATCTGAGTGGTGTTGCTAATCTTATAATGTGTGTGGTTATCATGGTGTTGGCAGCTTGCTCTTCAAAATCCACAGCAAACATTTGATAGAAAGGCCTCAGTTCAGGATTAACAGATTGATTGGTAAAGTTAGTCTTTGAGCAGATCTATGATCAGAGGCATTCCAGCCATGATCATCTGAAGTTCGTTTTTTTTTTTTTTTTTCAAGTGTATCTAAGGCTGTATTGCTCAATATGTTCATTCCTTTTTTTAAGATGGTAGCATGAGATTTGAGGAAAATTTGACTTCTGTTTCTAGTAGATTAAGCATCCTTGTTGGTGCTTTGTGGCTTGCAGAGTCTACTTCTCCATTCATTCCTTCATGTTTACTTGTATTTCTCTATCTTATATTACATCTTTGATAAACTAACATTGTGGTTCAGATGTTTCCACCTAATCAGTTATGGGTCACTGCATTTCTGACTTATTTGTTTTATAACACACTTCAGTCGTGCATCAGTTTTTCACATTCATATACCCCTATCACATTTGGTCTTTGATATTCCTGACTAAATTTACACGTCATTGTTATCAAGCATAACAAGTTGTTGTCCGTGCAACATGGGTGGTTTAAAAGAGGTTTATTTTGTTTTGAAAACAAAAGTTTTTCAAGTTTTTTGTTTACATCTTTTACTAATGTTCTATGGAAGATATACATACATGTGTGTGTGTATATTTATATACACACTCAGAGTCGTTAGCATGCGGGACAAAATACTTAGCAGTGTTCTTTCATCTTTACGTTCTGAGTTGAAATTCCACCAAGGTTGACTTTGCCTTTCATCCTTTTGGGGTTGATAAATTAAGTACCAGTTGAGCACTGGGATCGATGTAATCGGCACATCCCCTCCCCCCCAAATTGCTGTCCTTATAAAATTTGAAGCCATTATTATTATTATTATTATTCTTTTACTTGTTTCAGTCATTGGACTTCAACCATACTGGGGTACTGCCTTCAGGAGTATTTTCTTTTAGTCACTTGAATTGACCCCAGGTTTTATTTTTAACTCTGGACCTCTGCCTCTTTTTGCTAGATACTAAATTATTGAGATGTAAACAAACCTACACTGGCTGTCAAGCAGTGATAGATAAACACTAACATGCACATACACATACAACAACTACACTATTTCCCAAGGCTGTAGTACTTGCTCAAGATACTGCACAAAAGGATTGAACCCAAAATCACATGGTTGTGAAGCAAACTTCTAAACCACACTTCCAGTTTACCAAATTCTGTTCTCCAGGTTTCAATCAAACCAATGCTATCATAGAAGACAGTTACCTAAGTTTGCCATGCAATGGAATTAAAACCAGAACCAGGTGGTTGCAAAACGAACTTCTTAACCACACAGACATGTCTGCTCCAGCATTGTCTGCAGGTTTGCAATGTGGTTAACATTGCTTTTTAACAGAAGTGATACCAATTCTGGAAACGTTTACCTAATGATATGCACTGTTATTCTTTGTAGGTTTGCAATTATTGTCTTAAAATCAAAGTTTCAGTTAGTCACATGTCATAGAAAATTCCAACTTCATAGAATTGTTCCTCCTCAAAACAGCATCTGTAGTCACATAGGAGTATAGCAGTCAAATGGTGTCTATCATATTAACATGTAATTATGGCTGAGTGGTTAGAGGAAGTTTAGTTTGCAATTATAAAGATCCAGGTTCAATTTCACTGTGTGGCGTTTTGGTCAGCCCAATCCTTGAGAGTGAAATTGGGTTGATATAAACAGTGTGGAAACCTTTTAGATTGATTGTTATCTTGAATTCAAAAGTCTAGCCATATCACATTGACTTTACCTAAGAGTTATCTTAAGGGAACATGTATGTCTGTATGTGGAATATTCAAGTCACATGTTAATTTAACAAGGAGGTAGATCAGTTGATCAAACCACTGAATGCTCAAGAGTGTGTTAATGATAGTGAGTCAGCCAACTACCATGGATGTTGTTGACCTTTTGAATACTCTTTCTTATGCTACTAACCTATCTGGCTACTTTACATGCAGGATGTCATTTCTATTTAATATTATATTTTCTATATATCTGACAAACCAATCTTTGCAACAGATACAGATTGAATGTCATAACTGCGTAGTGTATTGCTTATTTGCAGCAATCCAACATTCTGGAATCAATCTCTGCCCATAACAGAAGAGAGGAAGAGAAACAAATATGGGAGCCTAACTGACTGCTATCAGTTTGTGCCAGTTACTGTTGTGACATCAGGTGTCCTCAGACGCTGCACTACAGATTTCCTTTGCAAAATAGGGATAATAGTGGCCTGTCTGAGAAAAGAGCCCCATGAGGTAGGGTGGCTGTTGCAGCATGGGTCACTGGCCATTCTCCGCAGCAACACTTTTGCAATCGTGTCTGCAAGGCACAGCTGAACACATCATTTGGCCTGTGGTGTAAAACCTGCTACTTCCCCACCATCTTCTGCTGTTTAATTCTCCACCTTCCTTTTTTTGTCTTTTACACTGTTTCTTCGGTGATGTGTCTCAGATAGGTTGGTGGGGTGGGGGTCCTCAATAATTTGATCTTTTATACTTTTAATCTTTTTATTTACTTCCTGTAAAAATATGTTGCTAAATAAGTTTGCTCACTTAGAATGAA
Source organism: Octopus sinensis (assembly GCF_006345805.1). Lineage (NCBI taxonomy): Eukaryota > Metazoa > Mollusca > Cephalopoda > Octopoda > Octopodidae > Octopus > Octopus sinensis. The sequence continues at coordinate 113,184,756 of NC_042998.1, forward strand.
CTCTGAATCTTTTTCACTAAAAACAGAAGTGATGTTTATCTTTCCTATCATTCATACATACACACGTTCCTAATGAAACCCCAGCTTTCAATGAGATTTATTTAAGTGGGTTGCTAAAAGTTACAAATTACTGGCCCACCAATCAGTGGATTCATTCTTTATTCCAGTTAAAATATTGTTCTAGCATATCCTTGGGTAAGCCCTGATCAAGCAAAATCATGATCAATCATGGCTACTCTGTCTTTGTACATCAGGAACTGCATACTTTATCCAATGCATTCATTTTTAAGATAAGGTGTGATTTGACTTGCAGGAAAAATCCTTTCAGAAGGTATATATACGGTCTTGTTAAAGTAAGAGCTGATAGAGTTAGAACATAGATATAAATTGTTCAAATGAATATATACAGTTCTTGAAGGCTGTTACTAGACAGAAAGCTTGCACTTTCTTAGTTACAGAACCTTTTAATATCATTCATATCACTAGAATTCATTTAGATGAACATGTATGTAAATTTGTAAAACAAAAAAACTTCTGTTTAGCTTCATCATCATCGTTTAATGTCTGCTTTTCATGCTGGCATGGGTTGGACGGTTTGACTGAGGGCTGGCAAGCCAGAAGGCTGCACCAGGCTCCAATTTGATCTGGCAAAATTTCTACAGCTGGATGCCCTTCCTGATGCCAACCACTCCAAGAGTGTAGTGGGTGCTTTTACGTGTCACATGTACAGGAGCCAGTTCAGTGGCACTAGCAATGATCATGCTCAAATGGTGTTTTTTACATGCCACCAGCACAGGAGCCAGTCAGCGGCCCTGGCAAATGGACCACCTCTTTTAGTGTGTGTATTTATAAGCTTCTCTTTCAATAGTTGAGATAACAAAGAAATTTGTTAGTCCTTTGCCTGTTCTAGGGCATATTTCTCCGGTGTCTTTGCACCATGTAACACATTTGTAATTATTTTCAACCACCAGGGTAACTTGGGACTTAGGAAAGTTTTATGTTACTCAAAACGTGATACAAAGGCTAACTAAGAGTCTGAAAAAAAAAAAGCATGGATGCTTAGGAAAGACTTATGAAATGTTTTAGACAGGTAAAGAGTTGAAGGAGTCTGATTTAACTAATCCAGAACTGGATTCCAACTCTAAAGTCCTGTTAGCAATATAATACAAGGAGTTCAAAACTTACTATGGTTTTTGTTGTTTTTTTTTTTTTATGATTCTGTTTTGCTTCAGTCATTGTTGTTTAGCTCCAGATCAGCTTTCACCAAATAAGCATATGATAAAAAGCATTGCAACAGTAACTTTTCTGTGTTTGAGGGTGGTGCCTTAGTTGTAGCTAGGAATACATCACCCCATGTGATTTAGTGTGCTTTAAAGGAAATTTGGCTGTTATTTCTAGCTAGTTGAGCTAACACATTGGCTTTCTTGTTGGCTCAAAATACAGCTCCTGTGGTAGATTACTTAGTTTTCAAATCCATCCAATATTACAGTTAGTTTTTATCCTACAGGGTTGGTGAAATAAGTGTCAGCCATTACTTGGGTTGATTTAATGCCTCCTGTGCAACAATAGGCCATGTTCTTTGTTGAAATTCAGTTTTCATAACTGAGTGAAAGTGACATGGGATAGTAAGCTAGTAGGTAAAAATTGTTACTTGGTGTAAATTTTACCTGTCGGTTGAGCTAGTATATTTATGGATTACTGAAGGAAGTGGACAATATTTTGAGGTAATGTAAACACTGGCTGTTAGCTTCACAACTATGTAATGTAAAGTTTTGATTCCACTGCATGGCTCCTTGAGCAAATGTTTTCTGCCATGAACTTGGGTCAGCCAAAACCTTGTGAATGAAATGGGGTAGATGGAAACTGTGTAGGATCCTATCAGATAATTGCTCTTCTTACTGGGTGATATACATAAACTGTTGCACAGATTAACACCATATCTTTAGTAGGGCCCATTCTGAGGTTAACATCTGGGTTATGTCTTCAATCTGAAGATAGCTTCTAGCTTTCTATTTCCTCCTCTGATGAAGTTATTTTAAAAAAAGGTTAGGCTTTTTCAATTGCACTTATGATAATCACAGTAGGATACAACTGGCCTTAGTTTTTTTATTTTTTACTATAGTTGTTGTGTAGTCCCATATTGACTCTGACTGAACAGACTTACAATCAAAGACATTCTGGTTGTGACCATTTCATATTATTTTCAAGTATAATACATTTAAGACTATATTATTTAAGATGTTCTAGGTTTAAAAAATTTTTTTTGAGGTAGAAAATTGTGGTTTGAGAGAGATTTGCTCACAATTTTAAAGAGATTGAGTGACTATGTTAAGGCACTTTTGTTGATTCAGTTGTTTTGTTTCCCAGTGTTGCTAATGTTATTGAAAGAGGTTATACTCTCATTTCCAATAAATCTTTAAATCTTGGGTCTTGTGTCTCTATAAGAAGCCATAGTTTTGATGTATAGAGAGACAATAATGGAGATAAACTCTCCATCAAATATATTGTTACTTCACATTCTTAGAAACTGGGATATTGATTTCTAATACACTTAATAATTTGAGATACTTTTGATAAATATTTTGTAAAATAGTTGTTTACTAAGAAACATCATTGCAGATATAAAACCAAATATGATAACCCAGTGAAGGAACCTCTGTGTCATCACTTAATCTTCCAGAGACAGCAGCCTAATCTCCCTAAAGTTATACTGTGCCATCTTAAAAATGGGTATACTGGGTAATGGTAGTCTAAAATATGAAATGTCCAAACAAAGGATGGGATGGTGATGATTGAAATACCTTGTTATAAGTCTATTGGGTCTGGCCTGAGGCTAGAGAAAAACAATGCAAAAGCAAATAAGTGTGAGAATCTTCGTAGAACTTGAACTTCTATTTCCTTTATATAAATAAGTAGTTCCCAAACTTTTTCAGGCTGCTGCCCCCTTGGCACCCAAGCCACATTCTTAGTGCCCTCTCCCCACTACAAATATAGACCACTTTCTACAACAAATTCAAAGTAACTGTATTTCACAAATAAACTTAAAGCTAATTAACCTATTAATTTTTTTTTTATCACCCCATTTTTGGCTACCCCATTATCATCCCACTTTTCTTCAATGTCCCCCCCCCTCAAGGAGCAGTACTGCCCACTTTGGGAACCACTGAATAAATGTTTAATGTTTTGAGATGGATTGTTAATTCTTTCAAAGTGGCATTTTCTGGACTATTGACAAAATTTTTAGAGTGGATATTTAACATTTATACTATATTGGAACGTGTTTGATTATTGATCATCATCAGGTGTCTTATTCCAAAATATATATATTTGGGCTTAGTACTTATTTGTACTTGCAGTGGCATTCACCTAGGGTGGGGTGACCCAGCTCTGACCAACAAGTTCATCACATCCCTCATAAATGCTGAGCATCTGGACTTGGGAACCTGAGTGAACAGCTGTTAATGTATTTATCCATTGGATGTTTATAACCCTTGTATTTATCAGTGGATGTTTATAACTTGTTCATAATCTTCAATTTGAATTAATTGAAATAATGTGTAAATATATACAATTTATAGATAAGATTAATAGTTTCGAAAATGATTGTTGATAACCCCATTATGATTGATATTACCATTACCACTATGCTTTTGTGTTCCTTACATCTACTTCTATAACATCAGTGCTTCGTATCATCGTAACACAAGCTTTCACAATTGTGTATTTGTCACGTGTGTTTTGATTTCACTGTGATATGATCTTGGCTGAAATTGTATGGATGGGTATGTAGATAAGCAATCAGTAATCAAGCCAGCCTTAAGAATGAATTCAAGCAAACACTAACTGTGCAGACAGATTAAAGAAATGATAGATGGATTGTTGTGCTACAGGTCAACATCACTCCTTTATGTAAAGTAGGGTAGCAGTCCCAGTAAGTTTTTATTGTATGACTTAGTTACCTTTAGTGGTAAACTGGCAATAAACTATCATCATTTTACACTGCTTATAGAGATAACCCAACATACATATGCATGTATGAAGCTTTTATATAGTTTCCATCTACCAAATTTCAAAGTAATAGGGAACCAGAAGTTTGTGTGTGTGTGTACACGAGGGGATGCTGGAAAGTTCCTGGCTTTAAGGGTATTGCGACAGGCTTGGTTGGAAGCTCAACTTTCTGAATTCTTTTACTGGGCTTAGAAAAATTGAAGGACTATTGCAGTAAGTGTATAAATCTGAGAGGAGAATATGTTGAATAAAATCATAATTAACTGATCTTCCTGTATTTTCTTTTACCCAAATCCTGGAACTTTTCAGCAACCTCTTGTGTGTGTGTATGTGTGCGTGCGTGTGAAGGCACATGGCTAAATGGCTAAGGGTCTCAGGCTTACAATCACGAGGTGAGTTTTGATTCCGAAACTGGACTGTGTGTTGTGTTCTTGAGCAAGACACTTTATTCAGCTGTAGAAATGAGTTGTCACATCATTGGTGCCAAGCTGTATCAGCGTTTATCTTTCCCTTGGACAACATCAGTAGTCTGCTTGCCCGGAGTTGTGCCTCAGAAGAGAACATCCTAGGTGCAATCCTATGGTCATTCTTGACCAAAGGAGATTGTTACCCTTTGAATATATGTATGTGTATACACACACACTCACAGTTTTGACATCCTTTTTTCCATGCTAGCATGAATTGGACAAATACATATTGAGGCATTGTTTCTACTACCAGATATCTTTTTTTTTTATCTTTCCTTGTTTTCACATCATGATTTTTTTCTATTCCATTTGCTATAAATGGTTGTTGATTCAATGGTTTTAATTAGAATACATGCTGTTCCCTCTGAATACACACACCTTATGTATGCACATTCTTTTATTTATTTTCTGCCATTTGACTACAACCATGCTGAGTCTCCAAATGGAAGCCTTTCAGTTGATTATATTGACCTCAGTACTTGTTTGAAATCTAGCACTCATTCTATTGGTTTCTTTTTGCCAGACTGCTGAGTTACAGGGACATAAAACAAACCAGAACCAGTTGACAAGCAGAGATACAAACACAAAAATGCACATATATATATATATATATATGTACACATACAAACATAAATGTAATGGGTGGCCACTCAGTTTCTGTCTACCAGTTTCACGCACAAGGTATGGGTTGGCCCGGAACTTTAGTAGGAGACACTTGCCCCCCAAGGTGCTGTGCACAATGGGATTGAACCCAAAATGACATGATTATGAAATGAACTTCTTAACCACATCTATACCTACATGCACATACACACACACATATACACTTATATACTTATTCAGATACACACAAATAGTTGGAGCAAGATCAAGACTGTTCAGTAGATGTGGTAGCACAGCAAAGTTAGCAGCTTGAATTGTTGAAATAGAAACGGTAACAGTGTGTATGAAAATATTCTTATAACGACATAAGTGTTATGTTTCAAAACTTTTGCTTTTTTTTCTTCTGATACTTGTTCACTGTAGCAGTCGGCATCCAACTTGGTAGCATTGTCAACAAAATCCAATAAGATTACACATCTCAAGCATTTTGAGCTTCTTTGTTGGTTTTCTTCCGGACAACTTTTACTCACTGGATGGTCTCTTAGTGTCTGGGATATAAAGGGACAACAGAGTTTTGTCTTGTGTTAAGACTTTTGATTGAAATTATAAATAAATGGAAAATAGTTGCGCAATTGTGCTAAGTTTGTAAATTGCTGGTACAGTAGTTAATGTTTCATTCCATTAATTTACTGGTTAACCCCTTTTGATACCAGCCCGCCTGAAACCACCCGCTGGTTCCATAAAGCAAACTCCTTTGTCAGAACTTTATGTTAATTTATATTACAAACACCTGCTTAATAATGACAGTTATTTTAATAACTTCTTTATTATTTTCAAAATTAATTAGAATAAAGATTTTGTAATTCAGAAATATAGTTTAAAAAAGCATTAAAAAGGTTGAAATAGACATTGAAAATAATTTTTCTCTGTTAATATTGTGAACTTTGCCAAATACTAATAGTGAACCACTTTGAAAGTAATCACACACCAATTTATCACTTTTCTACTTCAGTTTTTATTAAATATTCTGTAACATTTCCCTGAATGTTTTGTTATCCAGACTTTTTCTTCAGCACTTAGAGACATTCTCTCACCTTCAAATTATCCAACTCAGTATTTCACCATGTAGTAAGGCAGTGAGCTGGCAGGATTGTTAGCAATCTCGGTAAAATGCATAGCGACATTTCATCCATCAGTACATTCTGAGTTCAAATTCTGTTGAGGTCAACTTTGCCTTTCATCATTTCAAGGGCAATAAAATACCAGTTGAGTATTGAGGTCAATATAATCGACTTACTCCTCCCCTGAAATTGCTGGCTTTGGGCCAAAATTTGAAGCCAATATTTTACAGTGTAGTATATAATGAGTTGTTTATTGAAGTTGTCTAAACATCCCTCCTAATTGTTTTAGTGTCCAATACTTGCTATTGGTTTATATATATATATATATATATATATATAAATTTTAAAGTAAATTATTTTATATTTTTCTATAATTGGCTATTTATGTTATAAATGATGCAAGGATACTATTTCAATGTAGGTCAAGTATTTATTGCACCAACCACATAGATGCACACATATACTTTACTGTCACATATGCATACACACACACACATTTGTTACATATGTACACATACATACATTGATTTGACACTTGCACATACAACTCCATTAGTCTTAACTATGAATGTAGCATTTTGTGGTTTAATTTCCCACATGTTAGATTCCCATTTTATTCTACTTCCCCTTCATCTCTTCACATTTGTAAATGAAGCCTCAAGTCACCATTACCTACATATTGTAAACAAGAGATCATCTTAGAGGATATCCGCCAGCAGATGTCAACATCAGCAACAGGCACTAATTGTAATATGAGTGTAGGTGTGTGTACAAGCATTATAATTAGTAACATCAGGTTCTAACCCACCTTGTACAAGTATTTTCTAGTATAGCCTTGAGCCAACTAATACTGCCTTGTGAATGAAACTGGTAAACAAAAACTATAAGGAAGATGTGATATATATAATGGACTCTCCCGTTGAAGATGATGTATGAGTGTTCAACTCATTTACTTATAGTGATCAAGTGTATGTGCTTGACATTAGCTCACTCCCTCCATCAAATCGATGTTGCCTGAACATATTTATCAGGTGTGCACATGTACATGCAAATGTTAAACAATGATGATGTTGTTCCCATGAGTTAATGAGTTAGTTTTTTTACATGGCATTTCATGTTGCAATTCTTCATTCTCTCCCTTGTGAGAGTCAGTATTCTGAGATCAACCTCATCAGATCTACCATGCTTTCGTAATCTATCACTTTCTTTACTCATTATGTGATGTCCATACCACCAGTTATCAGTCTTGCTCACTACAGCAGGTATCTGTAATATCCAGTTTTTTCAAGAAAGTAGGGTGTGTTTCAAGGAGGTATGGTTGCTATTTGTCAGGTTGAACTGGTGCTAGAAATAGCATCCAATTCTCCTTCTGATCTCACTCTGTTATCTTAAAACAAAAGGTACATCTTGGATAATGCATCTTTGATCAATCATAGGTTTACTCAAACAGAGCAGTCCTGAATCTAAATGAAATGTACAGCTTTATGTACAAAGGTAACAATTGATTAAGTAGTTGGGTATATTGTTTATGAAATCATATGATTTATCAGAGCAAATATTTAATAACTGAATTTATCTTCCTACAGTCAACACTTCCTCTAACTGGTTGCTTGGCCTGTTAGAAATAATAGCAAAATCTCCCTTAAATTGTACCCTAGCATACACTGGGCAGTGTTGTCCTTCATATACAAAAAAAAAAAAAAAAAAAAAAAACGCTTACAGCTGGTTCAGTCAGGTTTGACCTGGACTAAGGCATAGTTGTGTGGTTAAGAAGCTCTCTTTGCAATCACATGATTTTAGCTCAATTCTGTTGCATAGCAACTTTGCCAATTTTGCTTTCTTCCACAGTCTTGTAAATGAAATTTGATAAACAGAAATTGTATGGAAGGCTGTCAGAGTGATTGTTCTTGAGTTCTAGGCTTAATCCTTTTGGTACAAACTTGCCTGAGAACATTCTAGTTCTGATGTAAAAATACCAATTTAAAGTATTGAAATTATGTCTTCTATCATAATTTTATGCAAGTACAAAATTTCATTTCAAATAACAAATAATAACAATTGCATTGAACTGAATTAGTAATGTATTTTGTTAAAATGTGGACATTTTAAAGGATTAATCTGTGGTCCATATTTAACACCACCTGACCCACAATTATTCCTTTAGTTGAGTCGGCCCACTCTATTGCAAAGCATTTGAGCTAGATCTCTGTTCTAAGGACAACTTCTCTCCCATTCGCCTTCCAATCCTTGAAAAAGCTTGATGGGTGCTATATTTCTGAGTAAAATAAAAAAAAAACACCCTCCAATGACAATAACAGTAGTGACAGTCATTTTGTTTTTTTAATTTGTGTACATCTATAACATTTGAGTGCAACCATTTTATGGAACAACAGTGATAAAACTGCCTTCTTGTGTATAATTTTAAATTCTAGTCATAGATCCACAATTAGGAAGGAATTAAAAATAAGTGAATTAAAAATAAGTGCCAGTTGTGAATTGAACCCTATCTTTTTCTTGATTTCTAAATTAACCATTAACTTCAAGCCAATGCAGGTAACTTCTACAGTCTCTTGCTAGAAAATCTCCTTCATATCATCCATTTCTACTGTCTTCACATTTTAGTATTTAAATCAGCCATATCTGGCCCAAGTAGTCTGAATGCTAAAGGGTTAAAGGTAAGGATTTGTTGAATAATTTAGTCCTAGATGTGTCAGAATTAAAGGTAGGACAGTCATAGTTGGAATACTTTTAATCGTAGGTCCTACTCAATTGAGAATTTACCTGATGCTAAATAATAACAAATATACATCTGTAAAGTTTGTCACTGATTAAAAGCATCGAGCTTTTGCTGTAAAGACATTTCACATTTCTAATTTGGTAAATGAATTTTGACAAGTTATTGAACTACATCCAAAACATTTGTAACTGGAGATTCTAATCCTTGTTAAGTATATAAAATCAATTATTATAGATTAGTAATTATACTAAAAAGAAAATGGGATTGAGATGCTCATTTGTCTCTGTTTTCTCTCTGTGTTTCTCTCTAAACACCAACCCACAATACTTCAGCCCTGCTAGTTATGTCTGTATGACTCCATCTCAGAAGACTGAAAAATAATTTAAGACTTCTCTCAGATCAGGGGTGGGGAGTAGAGTTGTTACTTACTCCAATGGCTTCTGCTCAAGTAGTCATGTGATTAAAGGCTTTCATACCTGTCTTATTCTTTTAATGTCATAAGATGTATTTTCTAACAAGTAGAACAACTCATCAATTTTCTTTTATTGGTTCAAAAAGAAAAAATTGCGTAAAATTAAGTTGGCATTTTTTCCTCTTAAAAGTTGAAATATTTGTTAAATATAACATATTTAGTGAAATTAAAAAGTTGATCTTTTGTTAATTTTCATAATGGAAGAAAGAACAGTTGTAGAAGTAATGCACTAGCATGACCTTAACTGGCTTAAAGAACATTTTATTTCAAGCCTTTTGATAGATTTTTTTTACTTTCTACTTCAGTATTTATGTATCATGAAAGATGGAAATGACAAATCAGTGGTTTTCAACTGGTTCACATGACCCTTGGTGGGGTCCATAGAAAATTTTATTGTTAAAGTTTATGTGCAAGAAGTTGGTTATATTTTTACAATACACAAAATATTCTATTTTTTAATACAATTCTTAATAATATCTAATTATAAGAATATAATACAATTTTTTTGTAAAACATTGAATGGTTATGTGGGTCCAGTAGAGTAAAATAGGAATCAAAGGGGCCCATAAGCAAAAACTGGTTGAGAAACACTAATGTAAATAGTAATAGAGACTGTTGCTTTGTAATAGCTAGTGCTGCTGGTGTTATTGTTGCTCAGTCCCAGGTCAACCCTGACAGAACAGGCTTTTAGATGTTCTAACCATGACTTTCTTGCTTTTCAAAGATTTGTAGGACTACATATATTATCCAGTGGTATGGTTTAATTTGATGAAGGTTTGGCTGTTATTTCTAGTAGGTCAAATAACTATGTATAGGCTCCATCAGTGATATAGCTAGTTCAATGCTTCACCTTTCTCAATAAAAATTTCACATAATCTTCAGTGCTGAAGTTTATTTTAGCTCTCTCGGGACGGCTGTAATTGATTAACCCCATCTCTTCAAACTTGGTAGCCTTGTGTCTAAATTCGAAAGAATTTAAGAGCATCATCATTATGTTTTGCCTTTCCTTTAATTTACACAAGCTGCACTCGAGTCTCAACCAGAGACAACAGGTGAGGTGTAATGCAATTGATAAAACTAGTGACTGTGTTGTATGAAAGAAATCTCTGTAAAATTTATAAGACTGAATGAATGAGATGGTATTTACATGAAGAGGAATTTATTTAAAATATGAAAGGTAACCTATAAATATACTCTTTCGCTATTCATTTATTTTGGGGATGCCAGGAATTTGGTCTACATATTTGTTTACTCCTTTTGATAAAATTTCAAGTGCCTCAATAACAATAGGTAAATGTTGTTGCTTTAGGATGCCACATTCTTCTGATTTCTATTCTCCAAGTCCTTTTGCTCAATTTCTTGTTTTCAGAGGTGTAATTTTGTTAGTTGGGGCTGCAACATCCAAGTCTTTGCTACTTGATTTTTCACAACGATATCTAGTCAGCAGCAGCAGTAGTCGTTATTGTTGAGGTGGTAGTGATAACTGAAGATTCCTTAGGTTGAAAAAAGTTCTCCATCATATCCTCTATTCCTACAAATTTTTAGAAAAGGAGCAAACATCGCCCATTAATTTTGCAGGCCCTTCAACATGTATTGATTGTGATTCTTCTAACTCTAATCTTCAATAATAATAGGTAGAAGTATCTCATTAATTATTGAAATTTTGATAGCTATAGTGATTGAGCTTGCTATCAGAAGCTTCAGTTAAAATCCTTTACAGGTGATATATGGCTGCTTTTTTGATCTGAAAATTATTTTTAAGCTGTTGGCAGCTACAGTAATCAGGGAAATATGATTTCATGTTGTCATATTAAATTTTAAGCTGCTTATCACTTTATCTAATTTTTATTAGATTCTCTCTCTCACTCACACTGTTCATTCATTCATTCGTCCATCTATCTATATCATTTATCTCTCCATCTCTCTCACTATCCACTTTTTTTATATCTCCATGTTATGATTCCACACATTTAAATATCCTGTAAAATGTTGAACCAGGTACCACTCAACTATTTCAACTGGTATAGTAATATCTTTGTGCCATGAAGTACATTAATATATTTGTAGTTGAGATTAAATATAACATTTGTACCAATATAATTTACTTTCCCCAAAAGTGTTAACTCTATATGACAAACCTCCCAAGATTCTTTTACTCTTTACTTGTTTCAGTCATTTGACTGTGGCCATGCTGGAGCACCGCCTTTAGTCGAGGAAATCGACCCCAGGACTTATTCTTTGCAAGCCTAGTACTTATTCTATTAGTCACTTTTGCCGAACTGCTAATTTACGGGGACGTAAACACACCAACATCGGTTGTCAAGCGATGTTGGAGAGACAAACACATACATATATACGACGGGCTTCTTTCAGTTTCCGTCTACCAAATCCACTCACAAGGCTTTGGTCGGCCTGAGGCTATCGTTGAAGACATTTGTTCAAGGTGCCATGCAGTGAGACTGAACCTGGAACCATGTGGTTGGTAAGCAAGCTACTTACCACACAGTCACTCCTATGCTCAAGACTCTGTGATATGGCCCTCTTATTTTAAAATGATCATACTTAAATTAAAACCTTCCATCATAAAATTATGTTGGAAACTTTTTAAGTACTACATTATCTAATGTAGTATGTTACATATGCCCTCTCTTGCCTTCAATTTCTTCAAACCCCAGACTAATCAAAGTCATCAGTCATATTCCCTACATGTAATTATACATGGCCTCCTAGAAATATATGTGCAATACTCACCCCTTTCAAAAGAAAAAAAAATACCAAACAGTTTAATACTAAGCTTACTAAACTCCCTCCAAATTCTAGATTGCTCAAAATGAACTGATTTTAAAAGTACTTAGTACAGAGCTAGATCTGATTGCGAAGGGTTATTACATTAGAAAAAGTCGGAATGGGGAATGAGTAAAGGCAGATATTTTCTGTTTGAATTCTGCTGAGGTTGAATTTGCTTTTTATTTTATCACTAATTATAGGTGTTCTCTATTACTTTATTTTATAATGTTGACAATTTATAAAACCTTCTAAAATCAGGACTGGACAAATAGAGTATATTGTTGTTGTTTTTATCAGATTCTGACAGGAACTCCTCTACCCCCAACACGACTCATCCATGAAAACCTGACTCAAAAATATGAATTATGTTTATATGGTATTCAAAAGTTAGTATTGTGGATAATGTTGGTTTCTTATGTAGTCACAAGATCTCAAATTTAGTGTTGAAGTAAAACAGTTAATTATATCTGCCTCAGTGCTAGACAGGTTCTTTATTTTATCCAAAGTTGACCTAGTTAGAAATTGAACTCAGAGCTGGAGAAAATACTGCTAGTGAAGTAGACCTAGATCAAGCACCTTCCTACCATGACCATCATGCTTTTTATTTACTCTAGCTAGTATACTTTTGTGAAGATAGTAGTGCAATTTGGCTGTTATTTCTAGCAAGTCATGGTCTCTTATTAGTTCACAAAGTTTCTGAGGTTTCCGGACGGAAGTGGTTGTAATGATGACAGTAAGTATTGTCGCTAATTCTGTATATAGGTTATTTGTATTAACTGAAGCTTTTGTTTAGTGCTAGATTTCAATGTTTCTGAATGTGTTAAAAATGATTCCTTGATTTATTTAATGAGAAATCTAGAAACATTGAACTACTCTTTCTTATTTATCACTCTTCATAGCTGTATTGTGGATCACGTTCTTTTTGTAAGAATTTGTTAGAGATGAAGGTTATCTTTAAGTAGTGTCAATGTAGGTGTCTGATATAGGTTTCTTAGCTGTGTAGTTAAGCATCATGTATTGTGTGAATAATACACAAAGAACATTATAGAAAAAAGTGGATGATGTATGGAATTTGACAATATTGATACAAGTAAGTGTGCAGATGATTCTCAGTGTTTTAAGTATATCTTTGTGATCTTGCCTGGCCCTGAGGCTTTTAGATTTCCTTATTACTTTCTGGGTACATGATGGAAAGGAGGGTCAAAATTGTGTTCTGAGTGGATGGTGTGTATTGTTTTGTGTACCAGGTGTGTCTGTGTAGTTAAGAAATTTGTTGCCCAACTATGGGACCTTAGTTTCAGTCTTATTGTACAGGACCTTGGGCAAGTGTTTTCTACTATAATTCTAGATCGACCAAAGCCTTCTGAGTGGATTTGTAAATGGAAACTGAAAGAAAGAAGCCCTTGTATGTATGTATGTGTGTATGTATATATATATATATATATATATATATATATATATATATATATATTATATTATATATATATATATATATACATACACACACACAAGGGGGTGCTGAAAAGTTCCTGGCTTTAAGGGTATTGCAAAATGCCTAATTGGAGGCCCAACCTTCTAAGTTCTTTCACAGGGTTTGGAAAAACTGAAGGACCACTATGATAAGTGTGTGAATCTGAGAGGAGAATATGTTGAATAAAATCACAATTAACTGATCCTCCTGTATTTTCCTTTACTCAAAGCCTGGAATTTTTCATCACCCCCTCGTATATGTGTGTATGTGTACCTTTGTCTAGACATCATTTTGATGTTTGTAAATGGGCGTCACAGTCAATACAAACAAGGTTGTTTGTTGCCAGTCTTCTTTGAAAAACATGTCAAGCTATGGGAAATATCACCTTGCTTGGAATTGGGTGAGGGTAAGTGACAGGAAGGGCATCTGACTAGAAAATCTACCTCAACCAGTTCCACCTGATCCATGCAAAAGTTGACGTTAAACGATGATGATGATGAGCTTCGGCTGATTTTATTACTGTTGTAGTATGAGTATATTGTTTGAAGTTGTTGTCACATGGAGTATGCTGTGGATGTTATTGCTGCTAATTATTCTGTAGTGTTGTTCTTTTTCCCTTTTTATTCGTATTGGATACAGATATTTGCCAATTTTTTGCTTTTTCACACCCTTGTCTAGTTTTATTTCAGTAGTGTGTAAGGTTTGGTGCATTGTTTGAGGTTGTATTTAGTTTATGAGGCTGGTTATTTCTGGTGTGTAATTGCGGTTATATTTTATGAGGATGCCTTTTTTTTTATGCATCTATAGTTATTTTATTGAATGTATGTATGCAGTGTATATGTTTCGGGATTGTGATGGTGGTTGAATTCTGAAAAATCATGATTCTGTTTTTTGACAAGACCCATTCCATAGTACTTTTTTTTTAAGATTATAAAAATGTTTTTGCTTATTTCATTGACGTGCAAGTGCAGTGTAATGATAATTAGTAGGTGGTCTGTGGAAAATTAGGGAATTGTTTACCAAGAAGGCATGGGTCTGTGGTTAAAAAAAACTCGCTTTGCAACCACGTGATTTTGAGTTCGGTCTCATTGCACAGCACTTTGAGCAAGTGTCTTCTGTAGCCCCAAGCCGACCAATGCCTTTAAGTGGATTTGATAGAGGAAACTGTGTACTACTTAAGAGTGGTCCCAGTGTGCGCTCGCGTATCGCGCATCTGCGCTAGCTAGTCGTGACTAGTCGATCCTTACTTTGTGCTTTTGTGTTATTTACTTTGTTTAAAAAAATTATTTACTTTGTGTTTTGTTTACTTTGTTTTAAAAAATTATTTATTTTGTGTTTAATTTATTTTGCTAGGTAGTCGTTGTAAGATCGACTAGTCACGACTAGCTTGCGCGAGTACGCGTGCGCGCATCGGGACCACTCTTTTTAAGTAGTACCGGAAACTGCGTGGAAGCTGTGTGTGTGTATATATTTCCACACCTCTACGTCTTAATAACTGGTGTTGATATATTTATATCGTTGTAACTTAGTAGTTCAGTAAAGGAGACCAAGAGTATAAGTCCCAGACTTTTAAAATAAGTATTTATAAGTCGATTTCGATAACTGTGTGGCGCATAAGGTAGCGTCTAGAGAAGAGATTTTTAAGTCGGTTTGGTGAGAAGATATGAATTGTTTAGGGTATACAAGGAGTTGAGTTTGATGGTACTATATCTGTACTATTTGAAAACCTGGATGTGTTCAATGCATTAAAGTCTTCTGCAATGATGAGGTTTGTGGCGGTTAAATTCGTAGCAACGCCATTTCGGCTGCTCACATTCCTTGTGACAACAGAGTTCGATTGAAAATCGAATCTGTATAAAATCCAGTGAAAATACCAAATAACACAGCTTGACAAACAGCAAGTTTTTTCAGCGATTCACATGCCAGCAACTTTGCAGGCATACCTTGAAGGCAGGCGCGTCACTTGAAATGTAACTTAGGTGACGATATAAACAAAGCCAGGCGTAACTTGTATTCTCGCGCGCGCACACACAAAGTTTAAAAAAAAAAAACCGCTTGTTGACAATCTGACTGTAGTTGAACATAACCTCCTCGCCGCCGCAACCGAAGGAACTATCCCTCGTACATACACTACATAAAAGATATCAATAGTGACATACATTGTGAGGAAAATGTTCTTGCGCACGCGTATTCATATCGACATACATTATGAGAAGCACGTTCACACATAACTTTCTCGTACGGACGTATTCGTAATTATCATTTATACGCATATCTACAATAATAATAATAAAAAAAGACTCAAATCGTTTGAATTATGACCTATTGCATATGAATTTCTTCGTGGATATTCTAATGAACATTACTCTTGTGTGTGTGTTTGTGTAAATATACATTCTCCTAGTATTGGAATATGAAATTATTGATATGAACTTACACAACTTTGTTAACTTTTAACGTGCATCGTGGACTGAATTATTTTTACGTATTATTCTTCACTTATTCACTATGTGCTTTCGTTTTTTATGTATTTATATACTGTTGTGTTTACTCTGTTCTGTATTTGATTTTACTCTGCCCGTGATCAAAGTAAATTTAAAATTAAATGGATTTTGAAATATGATCATCGTTCTTTCCCGTTTGCAATAACACGCTCTTTCATTAAGCTGCTTCAAAACATTTATTTTTCTAAAAGTGGTTGTAGTCGGATTGTGTAACCTATGAGGGTGCTTATTGGTCTTTAGCTTTAAGTGATCCTTGATCAAAAGTGACGAGTGTTAAATAGAGTAAGATTTAGCTGATCAGGCGATCACGTAGACTTTTTCGTTATCACGTAAACTGTTTCGACGATGGTGTTGTGTGGTACACATATACGAGAGCGCGTTAATGATAAAAGTTTTGTGTTGCTTTTTTTTTTTTTTTTTTTTTTGAAAGAATGCGTTTCAGTTTTCTTTCGGTTTGTCATCACAGATAGAAAGTGGAAAATTACCATAAAGACATCAGTTTTGATATTTTGAGGGAAGGGATAAAAAATGTTTTCCCCAGAAATGTAATCTCCATGTTTTAAGTGTGCCCCACCCCTCAAAAAAAAAAACAAAACAAAAAAAAAAGAATCGGAGTGATGATGAGAAGAAAAGCAAAGAATATGTGTTTGTAAAATCGTAACCGTAAAAGTTTTGTATTTGGGGCGCGTACCTTTTTGGACACGCTTGCTTGGATCATAATAACAATAAACGTGTCTGTTTCCACGTACAGTTTAATTGAGCATATCTTGAATAATGCCTTCGCTATTTTAAGAATGTCATTTGTGATATCTGTTGAATGGAAATTTATACGTATGTTTAAAAAATACCCCTATAAGGGTTGTCTTGCTTGGTTTTTGTATAATTAGACTGCTGAGTGTTCAGTTTTCTGGTAGAAACACAATGTTTCTTGAATTATTGAATGTCCTGAATAGTGATTAAATCTTTTAGTTTCGTAGCTTTTAATGTCGTTAGTGTTCTATTGAAGATTGTTTAGATTTTGTGTGTGAAGTGTTTATCTTTAAATCTACTCTGTGCAGACTTTGTGAACCGTGAAAGCAACGGTACTTTCTGTTGTTATTGTCAGTGTTATTGGTCATTTCCCCTGCAAAATTGTGTATTTTTCTGAAGTATATCTATAAATGTTTGATTGTGATTTTGCTTATTTCGACTGTTTTGCAACACATTCGTTTAAGCTTTGTGAATAATTTTGGCCGCTGTAGTTATCTGAAGGTAATTTACACGTGTGTGAAATGTTTTGCATCATAGGACCGGCTTTCTAATCAAGACAGTCCTTTCTGCTACATTATATTTAGTATTCATCATCATTTCCCGCTATTTCCGCCTACGGCAGAATGAGATGGTTGCCACTATAGTATGAATTTGTTATTGGACATACCTCATACTAGTTTTGATCAGTCATCACACTCTCTAGTGCTGATTTAGGGCATGCTGGAAGAGTTCCCCTTCTCTGAGATTGATTGCTTTCGCCGCAGCTAAGGTGCTCAATCTACCCTTACAAAAATCTGTTAACCTATAGATGGGACTCTGCTGGGCACTACCGTTCCAAGTCAGAATGAATAGGGAATAATGGTTTAAAGGGCGTCTCCACGCTCCCCACAACTCCACCGCATGCAGTAAAAATGTCATACCCAGGGCGTATATTCAGTATTAGTTTATCCTAAATCTAACCCCTCGACTAAGAAGCGGTTAGATTTTCTAGTAACAGAATGGTAATGTCCAGTCCACAGAGATACATGATAACCCCAAGGGCACAGTTTAAAGTCCGAACTCATTAAGAGATCAGTAAATAAAGACTACCTCGATTCAATTGGAGGAAGCTTCTAAACAGTCACTCAATCTGCAAGAAACTGCTGCTAAATCTTCCTCAAATATTACCTCTCACCCCACTACCATCGTATTCATAAACGGATTAAAACACAAGTGTTATGCAGTACTTGGTCTTCATTCATTAAAATTGTCTATTTAACGTTAGTGATAACATGAGAAACAGTTAGCCACAAACAGTTCCGATATCACCCTTTCGTAATATCACAATTTCATAATTTCAGTTGTATATTGTGAGATGAGTTACGAGGTTTTAACCGGGCAAAAAGTTACCAAAAGCCGATTAATACTTTTGAAATTGTGTGTATGTGTTCGTGTGAGAGTTTGTATGTGATCAAGAGTGTGAACGCTTTACGTGTGCATGTGGGGATGAAGCAGTGTATTTTGTAAAGACTAGAAGAAAAAGAAAAGATCTTGAGATTTTCTTTTGTAGATTATTCACTTTATTAATTTTTTTTCCTTATGAACCAGTGAGAGAACTTTTATTCGGTCGATTGACCATTTAGACACAGCAGGTAAATCACTCTCGAATCACATCTCCCTAACTAGGCACATTGAATAATATATTTCTAGATACACTAATGTTCGGTGGGGAAGGATAGAATAGTCACAGCTGGAGCGCCTTTTATCGCGGCTGACATAAAACTAAATCACCATTATTAAATATCTTTGTTTTTAGTTATCTTCAGATTCTTTTATAACCCCACCTTCGTGGTCATGAACTGATTAAGAATGTTAAATTGTATCCCGAGTAATGTTTCACGGTGAAGAAATAAACCGGCTTCTTTTCACCTCATTTTGCTCAGTAATGAGCTTTGAGTGCTTCCTGAAGTTAAATTTAGTTCGCTGATGTATATACATTCATGTTATAAGTCATGAGTACTACTATCATTTATATAGAAATTTTAGCCGATGATTTATATCATTATCATCATTTTGACTGAAGTTATTTTTTGTTACTAATTTCATTTACCTCGTAAAATTTATTTTTTTAGATCCTCAAACTCACCATCACCCAACTTATTCATAACAGCTACCTAATTTTCCAGACATAAGGCTGAGGGATCAAACCTAAGACGTCATTATTGCGAAATGAGCTTACGGCCTTGCACATACATATACGAATAGCTGACACCACGAGTTTCTCTGGTTCTACCCCCTCCCCCCAGTTGTCTAGCTCACAATTCATCCACCCATGTTCTCCACCCAATTCTTAGGAGGGACATTTGGGATAGAGTTCTCCGACAGCACCTCCTCCATAGGGTCCTATCAGAAATAACCGTCATTGTACTTGGGATTCCCAAACGTGACCGACTGAGACTATCTCCCTCGCAGTCTCCCTCTAAGTCTCCTGCCAGTTGGTTCGGTTTGAAGAATTTGATTTGCTATCCTTTCCTACGACATTCTAGTCACATGTCCGTTGTACCATAGCTGTGACCTCTCAAAGAGGAGAAATAGCGACCTGGAGAGATTTCTGGATCCCCGAGCAACAAACCCTGTCGAGTAATGTTAATTCAGAGATCCTTTGGTTAAACCCCATTTCGGTGGCTTGTATTCACGATCGCACTCTTTCGGTCATTATATCCAACGTTCATACGAGGATAGGCCCTATAAAAAGGTTACTGACTCTTCCTCAACTAGATCTAAAACCAAAACTGACCCTTTCGCATCGCGTCTTCGATTTTACTTTGCAATTTGTCAAAGGAGATACTTTTTATTGAATACTCTTACGAAATTGGTAAATGAAAAATCGCTGTAGTTTTTGTCTGTCGCCCTTTCTATGCATTTGTTACCGGCATAAAGGCCCAGTTCTTTGGTGTCTTCTGTATTTACATACCTCTTTCCTACTTTTAGTACTTCATCACTGTCGGGTTTTACGAGTTTTCATTTATTTTAAGTGTTTTTTTCCTTTACGAATGAACTCGGGATTTTTAAATACCGCTTCCAAATGTTGTGCAAATTTTGCATAAAATGCTCCAAACGATCTCTCCATCAGCTCAACTCTTTTTGTACATCACCTTTTTATCTTTATATGCATTGGTTGTTTCTCTAGACTTTCCCTCGATTTCAAGGACTGGCATGAAAAGGTTGTGACTATTGCACTTCGAGTAGTCTCCTATTTTAACGAGTGGGTTTTTGTTCTTTTGTATTTGGACTTGTTTGTACCGTTTAGCTTTGACAGTATCATCCGGATTGTTCAGTCTCTCCCTCCCCCCCTCTCTTTCTTTCTGACAGAGACAGACGCGCACATTAGGAGAGAGGCAGCGATTTCGATCAGCTGATTTAGTAATCAGCAAAAAGAACTTGGTGTTACAGATCGGAGATACTTTGCGTTTTATTTTCTTGCAGCATGAGTGGATGTTACGACTTTCACCTCCTGAAACAAGAGTCGTAACATCTAGCCAGGTTGGAAGAAAATATTCTCCCCACCCCATATTAAGGTGCCTAAGTTGTTACTGTAGGATAGTGCCAACCCCTTAGATAAAATTAACTGGGTTTTACACAAACACTAGTTTCGTCGTCAAGTTATTCCTAATGGTGAAAGATTGAGGATTAACCAGAATCGTATTTGTAGTTTATTGTGTTTTAGATCATTGACGGGGAATCGTCTTTCCCGTTTTTCTTTAATAAACTACTGTGAGGGAACTATAGACATAGCCACATGATTTGGAAGTTCGCTATGCAATCAAGTAATTCCTGCTTCGTCCCTACTGCGCAATGTTTTGGGTAAGTGTCTTCTACTATAGATTCGAATTAACAAATTCCTTTTGATCATAATTTTGTTCATGGAAATTGTGCAAAAGCCTGTCGCATGTGTGCGCATCTGTGTATACCGGTGTATTAAGTTGGGTTCTTTTTTCGTTTGTTTTTTATCGAAATGTGATTTTTACCATTCAGTAAATAAATAAAATAAATGCCAGGCTAAAATAGTTACTCGGGTCGATATAATTAATTTAAAAAACCCCGCAGGCTATCTCAACATGGTCACTGTCTAATAACTAAGAACTGTAAAAGTGAGTTGCTGTATTAAATGACAACATCGTCTGTGGTACAAAAGTACATGGTCATTCGTTGCGTTAGAAATAGCAGCCAAATCTTCCTACCGTACAATGGTGACGCTGCTGATAAATTCAATATTGGTAGTAATTAATCTTCCAGTGAAGGGTCCTGTCTGAAACCACACATCTCACTGCAAGCAAATTTGGAGCTGTTTGTGTTTATTTCTTGTCGACGCAAGCAAAAAAATTTTTAGTTTCTTTTTAATTTCTCTGAATTACATAGAAATGTTTAGAGGCAACAACCTCTCCAGATTTCTACGTTATTTCCTCAGCTGAGCTCGTCTATTTAATTCTTAAATAGCTAATAATGTGAGCTGCAGTTTGGAAGCTAACGGTGAATAAATTTTCGCTAAGAATTACAATTAAATTTTTTAATTTTTATACACGCGCGCGTTTACTGATATAATTGATAACATTGAATATCCGTCTCTTGCTCGTCTGTGCTCCTGACATTCATATCAAAAGTAATTAGCTACTGTGGTACTTTTTTGATTTCTTTGAATTTTGTGGAATTTTCTTTTCTTTTTAATTTCTCTGAATTACGTAGAAATGTTTAGAGGCAACGTTATTTCCTTTGCTGAGCTCGTCTATTTAATTCTTCTACACGTTTCAGTCATTTGACTGCGGTCGTGCTGGAACACCGCCTTGGAGAGTCTAGTCGAATAAATCGACCCCAGGACTTGTTCTTTGTGCTTATTCTGTCGGTCACTTTTGCCGAACCGCTAAGTTATGGGGACGTAAACACACCAGCACTGGTTAAGCTGTGATGTTGGAACACACACACACATATATATCTCTGACAGTTTCTATCTACAAAAAGCTTGGTCGGCACTTGCCCAAGGTGCCGCACAATAGGACTGAACCCGGAACCATGTGGTTAGGAAGCAAGCGTTTTACCACACAGCCACGGCTGCGCCTATGTATAAATTATTTACAAGTCCATATATCTATTTTGCATTTTTTAAAAATACTTAATGATAAAGAGGAACATGTATTTTATTCAGTGAATTTTTTTTTTTTATCATGGGTTTCTACAAGTGCTTCGCAATTATACCTGATCGTTGTAAATTCAGTCTCAAGTACTTTATATGTGGTGATATATGGCCTCGTAAATTTTGATGAGGGCTGGTCTGTTATCAAAGGTGTTCCAGCTACGACCGATTATCTTATCCTTGCTCACACATATCTAGGATTACATATCTGGTAGAGTAGAATTTAGGACAAATTTAGCTGCTATTTCTAAGTAGGTTGAGCAACTATCTAGAGACTTCCTTGTTGGCTCATAGATAGATTCTTTACACTGTAGGAAGAGAAGGGAAATGTGAATGTGTGACATTCCTACCTTTCCTGTAAACAGCGTTTATTTGCAGCGTGAGTAGAAGCTGTTAGTGAAACGGTGTCGAGGTGCCTGTGATCTTTCCGGGAGCTTCTTGTTTTGTGAGTTTCACCATGTGATTTCATATTGAGTTCCAACTTTGATAATGGGAAAGAATTAGTGGAAAACAAATAAATTTGATTCTATCAACCATAGAGGAATAAGAGGTGAAATCGAGCTGTGAACATGTTGGGTTGGAGGGGTGAAAATACTGAAAGACCTGTATTATTTTTGGTACTTTATGTATTCTATGGCAACGGAGAGTATGCGATAGAAATACTGGACTAGGTTAGTTTATAAAAGTCCTGTCAAATCTCACCAGAACTGTCATTCTCAGGCCTTTAGAAGTGTTGTCCTTCTCCGGTCAAACAGCTCTAAATCTTCCAGATGTCTGTATGTCTCCGCCTTTTTGACGTCCTCGCCACGCATTGGGCCAGTTGTTTAGACCAAGGTCAAACTTGAACAGACACATGGAGACCACTCCACTCGTAACCATATCTTCTAGAATCGTATGATCCTCACTTTATACACTGTTCTTTTTAGAAGACTGTAGGGTGTGACTTGAGGAAGATTTGTCTGCTATTTCTAACAGGTTGCTTCACAACGTAGAGAATTTAATTGACGTGAATAAATATTAGCTATATAACTAAGGTGAAGTCGCCCGAGTTACTCTCTCTCTCTCTCTCTGCACAAAAACGTTTTAGTGCGCGTGGCTGAACGATTTAAATCAGGTCTGCTTGTGTTGGGTTTCACCTGGAGCTAACAACTCACTCATACTTTCGCGTCCACCCCGCCCCCTCTGTTTTGTATATCTCCTTCATTTACTATCTCTCTCTATCTCCCTTCACTCCTTCACTCGAGTGAACCTGACTAACAAGTGACACTGGAAAACTAAAGTCTGTGCTTGAGCAGCTGCTATTTTTGTTTTAAGAGCATTGAACTAGTTCCGCTATAAAATAACTTTTAAAGCAAGCATTCGTTTTAACGACTCCATATTAAATGTTCCAGTTATTTATGCATGTTGAGTTTAATATCAACTAACGTAGATCTGCCTTTAGGAAATCTTTCGAATTTGTAGGTGTGAATGAATAGAAGTAGCGGGAGTAAGGTTAAATTAGCATCTTGTGTCTTGTAAGTTAAGGCTGTAGATGACCGAGTATATATCATTATGTTGTTATTGATATTTAATACAAGACAGCGAATTGGCGGCAGAATCGCGAGCGCGTCGGACAAAATGATTAGCATTTGTTCAAATGTTGCCGAGGTCGACTTTGCCGTTCATCCTTTCGAGGTCAGTCAAGCACCGGGGTCGATGCAATCGACCACTCCACCCTTCAAAATTGTTGGTCTTGTGCCAAACTTGGGATATTTAATGTGATCGACTTGAAAAAGGATGACGGACAAATTTGAACTGGGCATCGAACCGAGCGGGACTAAGTGTCCAAAGTGTTTCAGTGTGTCATCAACCTACACGAGAGCATCTACTTGTATGTGCCATTAAGCTTGCTAGAAATACCAACCAACACTTCCTGAAATTACATCCCGTTAATGTAGTCCGACGTGTAATAACGTGCCTGAAAACAAAATTGGATGGTCGTGGCTGGCTGGCTGGGATGATTTTCTTTAACCATTGCTCTGATCGCAAAAGCATGTACAGGAAAATGTTTTAATAACTACACAACTGTTTTCTCTCTCTCTTAAAAGTCCCTAACTGAAAGCTCAGAACTCAACTCCATTTTATTTATCTTCATCTTTCATCTGTTTCAGTCATTCAACTGCAGCCATACCTTGAAGAATCTTTAGTCGAACGGATCGACTCCAATACTTTCTTTCTCCTTCTTTTAGCTTGGTACTTATTCTACCGATCTGTTTTTCTGTACCATTACTGGGACGTAAGCAAACCAGTAGTCAAGCGGGGATGGAGCAAGCACATACACACACACACTTCTTTCAATTTCGGTCTACCAAATCTACTCACAAGGCCAGTAGAAGACACTTGGCCAAGATGCCACGCAGTGGGACTAAACTCGAAACCAAGTTTTTGGGAAGCAAACTTCTTATCACACGGCCACGCCTAACTTATTTTACGGTGGCTATGTGGTTCCGGGTTCAGTCCCACCGCGTGGCACCTTGGACAAGTGTCTTCTACTATAGCCTCGGGCCGACCAAAGCCTTGTGAGTGGATTTGGTAGACGGAAACTGAAAGAAGCCCGCCGTATATATATATGTGTGTGTGTCTGTCTGTCCCCCCCCCCCGACCGTCGCTTGACAACCGATATTGGTGTGTCTACACCCCCGTAACTTAGCGGTTCGGCAAAGACACCCATAGAATAAGTAGTGGGCTTACAAAGAATAAGTCCTGGAGTCGATTTGTTCGACTAAAGGTGGTGCTCCAGCATGGCCGCAGTCAAATGACTGAAACGAATAAAAGAATAACTGTTTATTTATTTATTTTGCTTTGGCAAAAATTAGTCCATAAAAATTTGCGACCACGGGATTAAAGCCCACACTCTCTCAAATAAGTGCCCGGAAATGTTGGTTTTCTTTCACTCATCAGTCAATTTATTGAAATTGGTGATCAGGTGTAATTTCGAAGGAAACTTGTCTGCTATTTTAAGCAAGTCGAGCTACCGTGTTGACATTCCCTCATTTCCTCGCCGCAAGTAGTGGTGGTGATAGTAGCGGTAGGTTTATGAAGCAGTCGCAGTTGTAAAATCTAGCACCCCTTGTATGCTTGGTCCATGACGTCCCCGTTTGGCTACCATTGTAACATTAATCACTTCATCTTTATATGGGGCTGATGTAGGTTCGCACCTGACCTTGAAAAATGCATTTTTCTGAAAAAGTTTGTGATTCTTAGGTTTTACATGTCGGAGATTGCGAATATGCCAAAAACAACAAAAAAAAAAAATTTCCCCCCCAAAATTTTTAACTCCCCACACACACAACCTACCCCCTACATCCCCAATTTTAAATGTATTGTTGTATATTAAAGAATGTATGTAACGCGGAAAAACACCTAGTGCACTTTACATACCTGCTTTAATGAAATATTCACACATATATAACAAATACATTTAATTTTTTTAAATTTTTTTTTTGCAAATTCGTAATCTCTGATACCTAGGAATCCGAATACATTTTATTTTTCAAGGTCAGGTGCGAAAATCTCCTTAGCCCCTTGGGTGCTTAATGCTCGTTACATACATTGTTGTCCGGAAATTTAGATATCAAGGCTTGTTTGTGACCCGTTTCAAAATGCTTTTGGCGGCTGTAGTTAGCAGGTGGTGCATATAAATAGAATCTTTTTATTAAAGAGAGCGAGTGAATTGCCTTTGTTGAATTAAGACTAGTTTTCGTAGGGTGGACTACATTTTCCATTATAGCGTTACAATCAACTCGTAGGCAGTGAATGAGCAGAATTGTCAGAGCCTTTCTGCGGTAGTCATTCGCTCGGTTGTCTGCGCTCCGAGTTCAGATCCAGCTGAGGCCAACTTCGCCTTCCAGCCTTTGGAAGTCGATAAACAAATCAATTACTAGTCCGGTATTGGAGTTGATTCTTTTCTCTCCTCAAATACCTCTATAATTCAAGAGTGCAGTCGTGTCACGCTAATTCAACATGTGGATTTACATGAGTACATACTTACATTCTTCTGTATGTCACTGGGCCATTTATACATTAATTTCACAGGCATAAATTCAATTAGCCGAACAGTGTTGAAGCCAATAGCTTAGTCCTGATATCATTTAATAGTGATAGTGAAATGCTTGTGATTTTTCTTTTTAGAAAATAGCATTCGAAATTTAGCGGAGGATTTTGTGTAAAGCCAATCATCATTAGCACCGACCTCCTCTCCCCACTCTCAAGCTAACAGAGAATTTCGCGCGCGTGCGCACACACGCTACATGGAAAATATCGCGGTGTATGAGATTAGGAAACGACCACCTTGGATATAAAAAAAAATATCAGCATATGTTATTTAGCATCAGGTGAACCCAGATTGAGAAGGCCTGTGATTTTCATAGTTGTGACTACACGTTTTTGTGTGTATCATGAACTACATTGTCCAATGTAGCAGTCTTTTTAAAAAAAAATTTTTTAAGGTTTGTGGGACATTTGGCTGCTATTTCGAGTAACTTGGGCGACCACATAGAAGCTCCCACGTTGGCTCAAAGTAATATTATGTATAACTAGTTGTGGTGGGGAGAGTATTGTCAAAGGAACTTCGATATTAAAATCTTTTGGAATTGTTTTTTGTAGAAATATCATGTCGCGGTTGTATAGTTCAGAAGTTCGCTGCCCCACCATATGATTTTGGGTTCGTTCATACTTTGTGACACTGGTCGACCAAAGATTTGTGAGTGAAAATCGGTGGACGGAAATGTATGGATGTCTGTGAGAAATGTCTTGGGTGGCGTGAAAGCCTCTCAGAAATATCGTTCTTGTTCTTAGACTGAAACTTGTACTCGGTTTATCGTTTCCACCTGCTACTTGAGTATATTTAGCGGAGTCTGTTCTGTAGTAAACATTCGAAATAGGTCTCCGATCTATAAATTCCTTGCGCTAAAAAGGGTTCTGTTTTTCCTACTCCCAAGTCATTTAAAAAGAAAAAATTGTGAAAATGCAAGATAAATATTAGTACTCCTTTCTTTCTTTCTGTTTTCCATATCTAAATAAGCCTTCGGGAAAGTTTGCATTCTTACTGTTGAAACAGGTATTTGGTGTGGAAATTTTTTTTTCAACCTGTTATAATGTTTCTTGCTCAATACAGATATCAGAGAAGAATTATTAAAGATTTTCATTGTCAATAACGACAAAGTGAAATCAGCTCCATAAGTTGGGTGATAGTGACACTATTTGAAATACTTTTATAATTTTAGGACATGTCAGCGTGCCGAATGCCATTGGTACGAAAAATTAATTAAACATTCCTTAATTTTACAGTGTTTTTGTTAATATTAGTGATGAAAATGTACGTAACTTCTCAAGGGTGGTTGAGA
The DNA here is from genome assembly GCF_006345805.1 of Octopus sinensis. Classification (NCBI taxonomy): domain Eukaryota; kingdom Metazoa; phylum Mollusca; class Cephalopoda; order Octopoda; family Octopodidae; genus Octopus; species Octopus sinensis. The sequence continues at coordinate 113,212,227 of NC_042998.1, forward strand.
GCTAGCTGAATGGTTCCAGCGCTGGGTAAAATGCATAGTGGCATTTCGTCCGAGTTTTGAGTTCAAATTCCGCTGAGGTCGACTTTGCCTTTTATCCATTCGGGATCGATGGTATCGATTAACCCCCTCCCTCAAAACTTTCAGTCCCTGTACATGTTGTAGAAAGGATAACTTATATTAACTAGTAACTAGACTGAGCTAGGCTTCTTGGCTAGCAGTAAGATGTTAAAACTGTCAAGATCCCGTCTTAGGTTGAATCTTGTTAAAACACCCGCTTCAACATCGTTTATATTTGATAAATAAACTTCCATGAAGAACTTTGATAGAGAAGTTGCTTAACTAGGTTTATCGAATGGTAGAAACAGCAAAATACTGGACTAACTACTACATAACATAGTAATTAATTGATTAGCCTGTTCAATTTATTGCATATGCTATTTTTGCCGTTGCGTCCATCCCTTTGTAATCGATAAAGTAAATCCATATATTAGGTGGATCTAATCGATTACACAACACCGCTTCTCATTGTCCTGTGTCATAAACTATTTATTATTATTATTATTATTATTATTATTATTAAGGCGGTGAGCTGGCAGAAACGTTAGCACGCCGGGCGAAATGCGTAGCCGTATTTCGTTTGCCGTTACGTTCTGAGTTCAAATTCCGCCGAGGTCGACTTTGCCTTTCATCCTTTCGGGGTCGAAAAATTAAGTACCAGTTACGCACTGGGTCGATGTAATCGACTTAATCCGTTTGTCTGTCCTTGTTTGTCCTCTCTGTGTTTAGCCCCTTGTGGGTTGTAAAGATATAAGTATTTCTCCCGTCGCCATGTTCTGAGTTCAAATTCCACCGATGTCGACTTTGCCTTTCATCCTTTCGGGGTTGATAAATTAAGCACCAGTGAAACACCGTAATCGAGTAATCCCCCCCCCAAATTTCAGGCCTTGTGCCTAAAGTAGAAAGGATTATTATTATTATTATTATTAGTAGTAGTAGTAGTAGTTTTAGCTTGTCCCTTTCTCAGAATTGCTGGCCTTGTGCCAAAATTAGAAAGAATTATTGATATTATTTAGCGGCGAGCTGGCAGAATCATTAACTCACCGGACAAAATGCTTAGCGGCATTTTTTTCCGGCTTTATTCTAAGTTCAAATGCCGCCGATGTCAGCTCTGCTTTCCATTCTTTCGAGACATCTGAGCACTGGGGTGATATAATCGACCATCCCCCTCCAAGTTCCAGACATTGTAGTAGTAGTAGTGGATTAAAAAGTCATTAGAGCGTCGGAAAATGCCTTGTGGTACTTCCGGTTCTTTACGTTCTAAGTTTAAATCCCTCTAAGATGAACTTTATTTTTTTGTGGGGTCGATTCTTTCGACTAACCCCTCTTTCAAAATTGAAATAAGTAACATTTGTTACTATTAGATAACTGCCAGAAAACTCTGCCCTGGAAGTGCTGCCGGAGGGCATTACCAGCTCGAGATGATAAATCTCTTCGGGCCCGTCCGATATACGCGCGAAGTGACGAAACTGCTCTGCACGCGCACATTGTGTCAGAGCGTTACTTTTGTCTATCAGCTGCTGTTGCAAGTGGGACAGATCTATCAACTAGGCCGAGTTCATCGTGAAGATTGCCGAGAAGGACGGTCAGTTTGCTCTTTTTTGACCGAGAAGGGCGGTCAGTTTGCTCTTTTTTGGCCGAGAAGGACGGTAAGTTTTCTCTTTTTTGGCCGAGAAGGACGGTCAATTTTCTCTGTCTGGTAGCTATGGCGAAATAGGTTGTGGGATAAACTGAGTTAAAAGGACTGAAGACAAATTTTTCTCTTGAACCAAACTTTTCCAAGTTTCATTTAGAAAAAAAAAAGTAAAAGTGGAAAGTTAAATGCGGCTTACCCCACTCATATCCCGAGTAAATCTTGAAAAAGTGAGTGAGAGTAGCGAAGATGGTGCGCGTGAACGGGCCTGCTCTGAGCATTTGGCTATAGGCTGGAGAACGACAGCTAGGAAAGGGCACCTATCCTCGAGATCAAGGTAATCCAGGTTGTGGGGCGTTTTTGAGTACCTTTTTTAGATTTATATCTCATGGTATTTCTTCCGGCTCTTTATGTTCTAAGTTCAAATTCCACAGAGGTCAATTTTGCCTGTATCCCTCCGCAATCGATAAAATTAAGTACCACTCCATATTTGGATGTGATTTAATCGACTAACTACTCCTCTGGCCTTTTGCCGATGTTAGAAATAATTATTACTCTATGAGCGATCTCGGACGCTCCCAACATACGTTTCAGATCACGCATTTAGCTGTTTTGCATTCATTTTAAGGACACTTGAAGCTGTAAGTACGAGAAAAGTTGAGAGTTCCTTCGTGAATTAATTTTACAAATCTGTTTCAGTTCCTGCTCGAGAAAGGAAAGTGTACAGAAGTCAATTTTATTCCCCCTTCTCCTGTTAATTGAGTGTTCAGTAAATGTATTTTACACTAGAATGTACTTCAAAGTAGTAGATGAAATAGAAGCTTCGTGATGAGTTTCAACGTGATACTGAAAAAACAAAAATCTCACACCCTAGTTTCCAATTCTTGTTGTTGGTTCATCCTAGGCCAGCTTCGATTGAGGAGACTCTACGATCAAAGTTGTTCAAAACCTGGCCTTCGAATCCTTTGTTTTGGTGGTGATATCCTTTTTTAAACAGTATGCGTGAGACATGATTCAATGTGTTCCCTTTCACTTGTAAGACAGCTGGGGTGTGTTTCAAGAGAGACTTAGCTGTTGTTTCTAGTGTGTGTGTATGGGGGAAGGACCACGTACAGATTCCTCGTTATTTCGACTTTGTAATGCGACATAGTTGTATTACCACTTGTGTATTAAAATTGGTAAAAATGGACCTCCTCCCCCACCCACAAAATGTGTGAGATTTTTAGATAATGTAAGAAATTCTAATTTAAGCTCAAACCATGGTCATATTGTGCAATTTTTTTGTTTTTGTATAGTTGAAAATGACATTTCTTCGTTGACAACAATAATTAACTTTATTTCTTTTGCTGTTCTTTCTTTTTCGCACACTTTCCTTGCTGGTCTTTATTTGTTAAGTTTTACGAGAAAAAAGCCCATTTAGTTAGGTTAATCAACGGCACAGAATAATTAATGTCACTAAGTGAAATTTGAATTCTCATCTCTTTACATGCAGCAATTTCTAATCTTCAAGGATCCTTAGATTCCATAAGCTATTGTTTACATAAAATCACTTAATACCTTATGCAAGAATTACAGCGTTATTATTAATAAGGTAAATTGTTTCCTCAGATATGTGTGTATTAGTAAACTACACCCACGAGTTATAAACTATAAACTGTCTACACTAAAATTTCATATTTTATACATATCCTTATTTCTGAAAAGCATAACATTCGATCACATGTGGTGACAAGCAGAATAATACTGACGAAGACGTATTTTATTTTCAAAGATACTTGGGGGTTAGTGTATTTCCCCCAGCTAATGACTTTCTGTCTTAAATAGATGAGAGATTGTATTAGGGATTATGTAAACCAACTAATCATATTTTCTGTGAAATATTCATGATTATCTCTAAAAAAAATTCGTCCCAACCCTCTTTTTTCCCCTATAACGGTGGTCATCATCTGACGCGTTGAAATCCTACGTTTTATAAAATGTGATCATTTCTGCTTTGATGCATAACTTTATAGATCTTCATAACATTGCTTCATTATATTAAAGATTTTGATTATGCTGTCAGTTTTGTTACATAGCTGAAAGTATTAAAAGCCTAACACTCGAACACATTTCAGGACAATCAGAACAGTAAGTAGACGCGCGTGCGAAGGCTTACCATTTATAGTATAACATATACTGAATCTTGAGAATAAGTCATTATATATCCAGGGTCCCAGTCTCTTTAAACTATAATAAATACCTATCCACTTTTGCTATTACGACTTAGGTACCACCACACACTCACTGTTCACATAGTAAATTTAGGTTTAGACAGGGATATGACGCGAGTAATTGCGTGAGTTTGTATCCGATTTGTGCACATTCTAGTGTCGAAAGGGACAAATTTGCTCATCGGACATGACACCAGGACGTATGGTAAATTTCCCTCTGCGCGCGCGCGCGCCCTGTCGCAGACTACCCCAGCAAAATAATGTGAATTCAATGACAGTATAACAGATTATAGAGAAAAAGGACGAGTGGCAGTTTATAACAGTGTGAGACTATCTATAACAATTTGATAATTTAATCTGTTTATAACGTATTCGATAAGTTAAATGATGACATGCTACTTACGACTAGAAATATAATAAATATGAATACTTCTTTAGCAGGAATCTGTGGTGATAAACCAGTCACTTACAACTTAATTATAAAGTATTTGATCACCACCATACATAAATTCTAGCTCAGCCTATGAAAACGCTGTGGTGCGTTATATACACCAGGACGCTGAACGTGCATGTTTTCATCGCTATAATAGCTGTTTCAATAAGTACAGAAATGTTTTCTTAATAGGTTAAAGAAATAAAGATAAAGAAATCCTATACTAAATTTATTTACGTGCATTTAATAATATTTACAATTCATTTTAAAAAAGAAAACTGTCGTACAGAGTTTACGACATAAAAATTGGATTATCTAGTGCTTTCTTCATAACTAAGCTACGAAGAGTTTTAAAGAAACAATTCAATATAGCATTATTGAATTAAACAAAATACTTAGCTTCGTTATAACCATCTCATGAAAGTGGGTGTCGTGGGATCATGTTAGACGACCAGCGAACACCGATTTATTTCCCCCAAAATCGGGGTTTTTATAACTGCTGATATCTGAATTCTAAGAACCGTATTTCGCGAAAGAATTCTCTTTGACGAAAGTTAGAATTCAAATATGGACAGTAATCTTAACCGATGGAAAAACTAATAATTACACACATTCGGTCCAACATGACAATGACGTCATATCACCACCGATAGAAGTTTAAGGCTTGCTTCAACAGCATTTCAAATTTGACAGAACTTCTCTTGGTTTCTTTCCATTTGTCTAAGAATGTTTTCACTTTACATCATTGCCGGGTACATCAGTTGAAAAAATATAACTTGTAAATAATAATAAAAAAAACCATCTTTCGTTTTGAGTAAACATGCGTTTACTGTTATACTGATGAAGAAGTCTAATGAAAACCAAAACATACGTCTAGCTGTTTGCCTTACATTACAAGCAAGCATTAATTTTTTCTTTGTAAGCATAAAAGTTGACATTTTGGTGAAATTGATTCGTGAATTCTTTAAATTATATTATTCTCCTCTTAGAGTTCTTACTTAATTATTGGTAGGTTGTCTTTAAGGAAGCTATACATCAGTTTCTTGCTCGACGCCTTTTCTGGAAGGAAGAAATAAACACTCGTAATGTTTACAAAGTTTTACGAATTTAAGACGCTCAGAAATCGAGCGAGCGGGTGGTGGTGGCTAAGAAGAACACATTCCTAGTGGTATAATTTTCATTTATTCTTGTAATTGCACTAAGAAATGAATGCGGAATTTCCATTTTACCCAGTATACTGCAAAATTTTTAACGCTTTCACTAATCTAAAAGTTTTCGCTTTTGTTGATGGGTATGAATTTTCAACGTTTGACGGGCGCGGATGAATTTTTATTTTAGACGCCGTGCTGCGGCCAGTTTTGTTTGTCATTAGAAATTTTTCTGGTGTAATTTAAGAGGGATTTTTTTTTTAATTCGTTGTTTATTTTTATTGCTTTGTTGTGCATTTTTTGTTATTGTTTACTTCACGATAGACTTTCCTGCGGTTGCTTTTAACCTACTTGAAATCGGAGCCAAAATCTATAATATGATCGAGCCTTCCTGTTTTAACAAAATTCTAAATGTTCTGATACATCTACTCACCCCCATCATGGACAATACAAAAATGACTCCCTGTATACATATATCACAAAATTATATTCATACTTGCGCCCTTGTGACGAGCAAGCCGACCGCATCACGACGTCTAAGAAAATTCTTCCGCCGTCACCACACAAAGTAATAGTGAATATTAGCTACGTTTTGATAAAGTAAAAGGATGCGCGTTTTAATCATGGATTGCTCTCTCTCTCTCTCTCTCTCTCACACACACACATACACACACACACACACACACACACACACACACATATATATATATATATGGAAAGCGGACGTTAAACGATGATGAACGATGATACATCAATCCTGTATCTTTAGTTTGTTGTGGTGACTTTTTCAGATTTTATGAAAATAACTACGCTATTCTATCGTCTCTGAAATTCAACTGCGAGAGAACTGTTCCGGAAAGTTTTTTTTTAGCACAAAATATTTCAGCGATATCAATTTTGAGGGCTCATCTTTTCTGGATTTCTTTGTTTTAATATACATTTATTATTCAAAGAGGTCGCTGGCCTTGTGCGCCTAAATTTAGAAACCCTTTTTATTTACATTTTTTTCCTCCATCTAATTTTTACATTCGAAGCTCAGTTTCCACCGAAGTTGACTTCACTTTTTGGAAAGACTTTCCTCCCCCAGCCCCATTTTCTTACAAATTTTTTTTATTTTTTATTTTTTTGCCAAAAAACCCCGTTTTCGGATACGGAGGTTCCAGAAAATTGCCAAAAATCGGCATTGTAAAATTCCCCCCACTAAAAAATTCGTAAATTTTGACTTTGTTCCCCAACACTAACCCTAAAAACTCCAACCCTAACCCTAAAACCCTGACCCTAACTGTAACTACAGGAAAAAAAAAAAAAATTTTTTTTACTTTTACAAAAACTTTTGGAAATTTTGGTTTCAGAATCATAATCTCCGTATTTTTCTGCATATTTAAAAGAACAATCTGAAAAAATGTAAAAAACGAAGGAAGTGGGGGTGATAATTTAAAAATGCCAATTTTTGCCAATTGGTATTCCCCGTTGCAGAAAAGTGGGGGAGGTTGTGTTGAAAAAAAAAATGTAAAAAAAAAGGGTGGTTTTTGGGAGGTGGACAGGAGGTCTTGCCCACCTCTTTTCCTCAGGGCTTGATAAAATGTAATCGGCTTGCCCCCTCTCCACAAAATTTCATGCCTTGTGCCTATAACACAAAGGATTATTATTATTATTATTATTAAGGTGGTGAGCTGACAGAATTGTTAGCACGCCAGGCAAAATGCTTAGCAGCATTTCGTCCGTTCTTACGTTCTGAATTCAAATTCTGCTGAGGTTGACATTACCTTTCATCCTTTTGGGTTCGATAAATTAAGTACCAGTGAAACACTGGAGTCAATATAATCAACTAGCCCCGCTCCCCCATAATTCAGGTCTTGCACCTTTAGTAAAAAGGATTATTATTATGTTGAGTGGTGGATTGGTAGAATCACAAGAACTTTAGGAAAATGTTTTTACAGTAGCTATTTGGCTTTTATATTCTGAGATTAAATCCCACTGAAGTCAGCTTTGCCTTTCATCCTACTATTGGTCTATAAAAAAATTTTTTTAAATACCAGTCAAAAACTAGGGTCAATTTAATCGACTTATTCCCTCTCTGAAAACTTCTGTTAAAAATATTTTTAAAGGAAATTAGAAGTTGTTGCATGTTTGAAATAAATGGGACTAGAGTGTCCTGAGCACTATTACTTCTTATCGAATATATGTGAGGGGTTTTCATACACTCTCAGAGTGGTTGGCATTAGGAAGAGCATCCAACTGTAGAAATCATGCCAAATCCAACTGGAGCTTGGTGCAGCCTCTCAGCTTACCAGCCCTAGTCAAACCGTCCAACCCATGCCAGCATGGACAGCAGATGCTAAATGATGATGATGATACTGTTTGATTAAAAAAGATTACCTGAAAAAATTTAATTTGATACTTAGATAAACTCCTATCTGATAGCCCCTCTTTTTTTTTTTTCCTGTCAAAATAGTGCTTATCAACCAAAGATGCATGGTGTAAAATGTGAATTTTATTTATATTTCTGCGATTTGGTTGTGTTATTGATATGGGGAAGCTGATGTTTGTTACTGGGTATTAAAGGAAATGCAATTTGATGAAGGACCTTTAATAGATCTTGTTAAATAGAGATCTGTATAAAGTTGAAAGAGTAACATTTCATATTGGAATTATGAAATCATGTCTATTGAAATAACAAATATTTTAAATTCTGAATGAACCTAATGACCGATCTTTCAAATTATTGCTAAATATTTTTTCATTTTTTTTTTAATGAATTAATCATGGGAGGAGGGGCAGACCCCATGAGCGAATTCTACTAAAAGCACTTGAAGATCAGGTTGTATATTAGGTTCAGTACCCCTAAATTTGAAAATTCAAGATGTTATTGAGAGAGCTATGTTGATATACAGTAAAATTTAAAACAGATATTTGTTCACATATTTTGGAGAAAAGTCAAACATCCCTAAAAATTTTGGGTTTCAGATAATCTGATACTTATAGAAGGCTCAAGTCAGTAATACATAATTCATTGCCATTGACTTGTTGAAATCTATAATTTAGTGAAGACATTGATTTGGTATGGAAGAATTTCAGTTCATTCACAGCATCATGTAATTTTATGTTAATTTTTTTGCTTTTTTTTATGAATTTCGCTATACCTGGTTAATTAATAGAAAATATTAATTATAAGCCATGAGACATTGTTTTTATATTTGGCCTTTTATACTTCTATACAGTAAATAAAGCTAAGCTATGGCTATTGTCTGCCTTTATAATTAATTTTAATAATCAATTTGTTTTCTATTTTCTCTTCCCTGTATTTTATAGTTGTGTGTTTGTGTGTAGTAACTTCGTGGTGTATTTGTTGTATATGTGTTGTAGGAGGGATACTGTGTGTGAGTGTGTAGGATGCTGTATTGGTTTGTGCTTTTGCGTCCAATTTTACTCTCTTTTTCTGTATAAGGACAAGAGTCCAAAATACTAGACTTCTTCCTCACAGCATACAGCATATTCCACTGAACTATTTTAGTAATTTTTGGTTGCACAAAACCTATCTTGTTTCTACTGTTTTGCTTTATTGTGTTCTTTCATCATTAGCAACAACACTGTTACCATCATTGTTTTAAATGTTTAGGTTGAATGCTGTATTTCAACTCTTTGTGCACTCTATTCCAGTGGTTTCTAATCTGTGAGCTCATTAGTCTATGTTTAATATTGATTTTAAATTTTGGTTCAAAGCCAGCAATTTCTGGGGAGGGGATAAGTCAGTGACACCAACACCAGTGTTCCTCGGGTATTTATTTTCCTTGACCCCCAAAAGGATGAAAGACAAAGTGGACCTCGGCAGAATTTGAGCTCAGAACGTAAAGACAGACGAAATACCACTAAGCATTTTGCCCACCGTGCTACCAATTCTGCCAGTTCACCACCTTAGGCTGTCAGTAGATAACAGAAGTTATCAATATTTCAAATGGTCTTTTTTGTTTGCCTACTCAAACACTTCAGTTTATCTATAATATAGTAAAAGTTTAATTCTTAATGCTAACTGCTCAACTACAGTGATGCGTTAATAAGAATAGTGCAATATTTACAGTAGGGCTTAAATTTATTATAGTATAAGGTTTATTATGCCTGTGGTACAACTTGCATCTTGATGTACTCTACAGTTTATATTTATGCAACAAAACCTCCATAAACTAGAAACCAGTACACAAATATAATCCTTTCTAGAATTAAAATACCAGTGAAGGATAATCCTGCAATATGGTATATAATATATATATATATATAAGAAAGAAAGAAAGATACCACAAACCAAGAACTTCTAAAACAAGTTTAAACCCACAAGAACTAGAATTTCAATTAACAACTTTTGTTTTAGATGCTGTACTGCAGCCGGTTTTGTTTGTCATTAGAAATATTAAATACAAATGGTTCACAATTAACTACACACACCAAATGTATACATCCCATCTTCAGCTGTCCATTTGATATTGTGTTTTCAACACCTAGGCAGTGCCATTCAATCCAGCAGTATCTGTTAAAAACATAAAAATGCTGGCTGGGAATTAATAGACAAGAAGCAGGGGCCAAAAATTAGTGCAATATGTCTATATTTTCACCTGCTTATTGTTACAGTACACAAACATCAAATCTCAGGCAGGGTTGGTGTCATCCAAGATAAACCTGATGTACTGATTATAAGTGTTTTCTTTACTTTGGTCAGATGAGTGTCATATGTTTATGTATAAATTTCTTTTAGCTGTTGTCATTTTTGTCTTCAAATATTTGTATGAAGTCTAGAATTGCAGTTACATGTGAGATACATGCTATAAAATGTTGATAACTGATGGTAATTATTGTGTTTTATATATTCTTGTGATGGTAGAATTCTATTTCTATAAATGTAAAACTGGAGTTGATATGGAATTAAGCTTAGTGTGCTGATGATTCAAATGAATGTGATAGTGTTCTTAAAAGGTGAACTTGGATATGATTGTTGGAACACTGAAAAAGGATGCCTTGTAGCCTTTTCAGGCATCCAAGACTAAAGAATGGGGATGATAGCATATGATTAAATTAGCCCTTTTCTGACTATATTTCTAACTTTGTTTTAATTTTGAAAATATCAGAATGGATTTAGCAAAATAACTTTTCCATTTATTGACATGAACATAAACTCATCATAAAATCATGATGAAAGCTTGTAATTTGAATTTGAGTACTTTATTATGGTTTGTGACAGGTTAGTAGTTCCCATGACTTGGGTGATTATAAAAGATAGTTTCACTGGACTGAAGTGGTTAATGAAAGATACTTTCATTGAGCTGGAGATATAGATAGATAGGATTGGATGAAATGTTTGATATGAAATCAAAAGTGAGAATCAAGTGAATTTATGTATAAAAATAGGTATCTGGTATGCAGTAGAGCAGAAGCTCATTGATTACTATTTGGTGAGTCAGAAACTCAGTATACTGTATTACTGTGTAATGAGCTAAGGTGACAAGCTGACAGAATTGTTAGCATGCCAGACAAAATGTTTTGTGGAATTTCATCTGTCTTTGCATTCTGAGTTATAATTTCACCAAGGTGAAATTATAACTTCATCCTTTCAGGGTTGATGAAATAAGTACCAGTTGAACATTGAGGTCAATGTAATCGATGATCTCCTCCCAAAACTTCAGGCCTTGTGCCTATATTAGAAAGGATTATTATGTATGGGACTGGCATCTTCATATATTGTTGATCCACTATTGTTCCACTTGTTCTTAAAGGCTGATTTGTAACCTTCATCTCACATCAATTGAGAAAGTTCAATATTTCAGACATCCCCCATGTTGTGGAAGCATTGCAGTTCTGAAACTTTGCTTTAGCATAGAGTTGCATAAATAATACGAAACCTATTTCCTATTGAGTTCCATGTTACATAGCCCAGTAGACTAGAAATAGTTTATTGGAAAATGGGGATGTATGCAGGTTTGACAATTTACATTTGAAATCTCTCATTATATGGTAAAAAAGATCTCTGATGGAAACTAAAATATTGGTTGAAAAAGAAAGCAATTCATAATGTCTTAACGTAGCATTGACTCCTGATAGATATTGGAAGAAGCTTATTAATTTTGCAGTAAAAAAGCAGGTTAAAGACAATAAGATATAAGGACATCAGCAGTGAGAATCCGTTTGACCAAATGGGTCTTTTCAAAATATCTGCTACATTTTTCCAACAAAATATTTGTATTTTCTTTTTGCCATTCTGTCTGGGAAGAAATTGCAACAAAGTTTGTAAGGTTTCTGTTGGGTATGTGTGGGAGATTTGTATGATTTAAAAAATTTTAAGATTTCATATAGTAGCTTGGGTTTCTACTATATGGATAGTTTAGCCAATGAGGGACTCTACATAATTGCATGACTTGCTAAAAATGGTCACCAAATCTTCCTCAAATTACATCCCTCCATCTTGAAAAAGGAAGGGCACATTCAGTAGTGTAATGCCTTTAATCACTGGCTCTGTTCAATCAAGGCTGTCTGGGTTAGATAACAACAACAGTGTTGCAGTTCTTATAATGAAAGAATGTGAATAAAATATTTGATGCAAGGTTTAGAGAAAGTAATATAGTATAAGTGGAGAGAAATAAAGAGGAGTGGACAAGATTTGGGTTTAGTGTCTGTGTAAATGATGAAATGCGACTTTAAGAACAATTAAACAATAATAGATTAACATCTGAGGATTTTCTACAAAGGACAGTTTGTAAATTTAGTTAGGACGGACACCAGTATTCAAAGAAAGAGTAGTGCCATTAGATATAGAAATAGTAGTTAACAGTAAAGTATAAAGTGTATTTAGAACCTTATACTATCAAATCTATTCAGGTCTAAAACACTGAAGAGAAAGCAAAGTATTCTTTACATCTAGCCATGACAGCATTAAGATGACACTTCTAGCAGTGACCATGAAGATGCCTAGTTTTAAGAGATCTAGACTGAAAGAGACTAGAATTCTTAGAAACTGTAAGCTCTGAACTGTGATGTAAAACAAATGTTTGTAACATTTAAATGTTGTTACCTTGAAGTATTAGGTCATATTTGGAAATCTTGTAAAGAAGTGGGTGTTTGGTAAGAAAAAAAATGTTGATGTTTGCAGAGGACAGTTTGTAGGATTTAAAAACAAACTATGGACTGTAATGTAGTTAGTAAAGGAATGTTTGGGTTTTGTGAAAAAGAGAGATAGTTTGATAAATGACTAATACTTTGGAAGATATTTGAGATGGGCAGTTAGAAAGACTATTGATGTCACCACTAGCAAATGTTTAGCATGGAGTTTTGTTGGTGCAGTAAGTTTGGTTTCATTGTAATTTTTTCTGAGACTGGAGCCCATTTGTGTATTACATACAAGATGCTTTAAGAGGATGTTTTGTTTTGAAACTTACATTGGTCATTAATGATCAAGGTGCTGTAATTCAAGATATATTTATCATATAAGCTTTTGTTTGCTTTGTTATTTTACTTTTTTATTAATAATCTGTATAACTTTTTTTAACATTTTTCACAGATCTTACAAAAGTTTCTAGACAAACACAACGACAGCTATGAAGAGTATGTTTTCTCCCTGTGTATTTTCCTCTGCCACTATGCTGCCAGCTATGGAGAGCTGGCAGTTTATGATTCCAAAGAGAAAATTTGTCAGCAATTATTTAGGTAAATATTTTACATTTAAGTCTTCTTAATTCTTTTATTCTGTTTTGCTATTACCAGTGTAACATTGTTTCAACTGCAGTAACCACTGTTTAGTCATAAGTAAATTTAACTCAAAGATACTAAGGTATTATTTTGTCATTCTTGATAACATAAATTTTTCAAAGACCAGAATTTTTTAAGTAGTCTGACAACCAAGAAAGGAATAAGGGGTGTGCTGATCTCTAACTGTGGAGGGAACCTGTGATAGAGGTAGACCTAAGAAGACATGGGAAGAGGTGGTGAAGCATGATCTTCGAACTTTGGGCTTCATAGAGGCAATGACTGGTGACCAAGACCTTTGGTGATGTGCTGTGTTTGAGAAGACCCATCAAGTCAAGTGAAATTGTTGTCATGGCTGATGCTGGTGTCACATAACTGGCATATAAAAAGCACTTTTCGAGCATTGGGCCTCGCAGAGGCAAAGTGGTTGATGCCAGTGGCATGTGAAAAGCTCCTTTCAAGTGTTGGGCTTCACGAATGCAGTGACTGATACCATTGGCATTATCTTGTGCTTGAAAAGCCAAGTAAAATCACAGTCATGGCAGATACCGGTGTCACACAAATGATACCTATGCCAGTGGCATGTAAAAGCACCCATTACATCCTCGGAGTGGTTGGTGTTAGGAAGGGCATCCAGCTGTAGAAACATTGCCAAATCAGACTGGAGTCTGGTGCAGCCTTCCATCTTGCCAACCCTGGTCAATGATGATATTGTGTATACCAAAATTTAATATCATGAGTGTTGGTGTACTTGCAATATTTGACTGGCATTTGTTTTTAGCAACACTAGAAAGATGAAAGGCAAAAATTAAATCCCATTAAGCATTTTATCTTCCACTCTACTGATTCTACTTTCTACCACTTTTTGAAAATGGTAGAATAAAATGTTCAGGATTGCTAATATTCAGTTCAAGCTTACACCAAGGTACAGAACAAAAGTGGGCAGTTTTGTTGAAAGTGTTTAGCAAAAACAACTCAAGTAAACATCTTTAGGCCAACAAATACAAATAAACTATTGAATGAGGTGAGCCTGAGCTTTCAGTTCATTTAGCTATATGCTAAACAGTGCAATGAAGCTTAGTAATATATTCTTTATTTCATCTGTGGCATTTGGCACAGTCAAACAGTGTTAGCAATCAACAGACATCATGGACTATTTAGAAGATTTCTTGAAAATAGTTAGATTCTGTTAAGCAGATTAATTAATTGTTGAATAGGGGACTGTGATATCCTGTGACCTGAATTTAAAACTGTAAAATGGGTGCATTTTAGCTGTCTGTCTGCACCTGTTTGTTGGTATTGGAATGAACAGTATATATAGAACTCAATACATGAGCTTCTGTGTGTGTGTGTGTGTATATATATATATATATATATATATATATATATATATATATATATATATTTATAAATTGGCAAAAAGTTAGAAATGTAACTTGAAGACCAAGGGTTTTGTGCATGGTACTTTTCAAACTGGCCAGTTTGATAAGTGCCATGCACAAAATTCTTGGCCCTCTAGTCACTCTTGTAACCTTCTACTAGTTAAAATAGATGTGCACATACACACATATGCACACAAGGCTGGTGATTCACTATCATTATTTACACACACACACACACACTCTCTCTCTCTCTCTCTCTCTCTCTCTCTCTCTCTCTCTCTCTCTCTCTCTCTCTCTCTCTCTCTCAAAGACATGATGCATGAATCAGTAGTGTAATGTTTATGGTTGTGGAAATATGTTGTAAGAAGGTGTATTTATTATGTATGCATATAAGCCTAGCAGAGGTATCCTGGAAAAATGACTGCACTTATTTTGGATATGTCTGATGCAAGTATATGGTACAAGGGGAAGATAACTGCAATACTCAGGATGTTAGTTGTAAATGGATGGTGTAATAAAGTGTTGCAGCAAAACAGATCCCAATTAAAACTGCTAGGCCTTACAGAGGATAATAAGAGGTGATTGGAGATATACTGTTTCATATACCCACCTCAATTTGTTTATATTTCTTTGTAGATAGTAACAGAGCCAAGTAATAAAATTTGCACAATGTTCCAGATTTGCCCCTCACTGCTTTGGAAAGAGTTAGTTGTTTTGTGGAGGTTTTTCTTTCTTTTTTTTTTTTTTTTACCCTAATCTGAGGTCAACCCATATTTTGTGAATAAAATTTGAAAGATAGGAAACTATAGAAACCCAGTAAATTGACTATACCTGTAATCAAATGGTCCAGCCTTGTTAAACAGTATCATGATGATTCTGCTTAAACATTAAGATGTAGAAGTGTCTGTAAAATATTCAGCCTCTTTAACACCCATCTCATTGAATAAGTTTCCAATTTAATCAAGAGAACTGCTGATTCACTGGATTATAGTATAAGAGGCTGAATATTTCCAAACTGTATTCCTAAACTCATTTAGCTTCTCCTTTATTTCAGACTATGTATTAAAGCAGTATTGGATGTCAAGTGGAGAGAATTATCTAATGAAAATACATGTCGGCAGAAGTTCCGAGAAACTGTGGATGCTGTCCACACACAACTGGAGCGGTTCAATTATGGTAAATTCCAGCTGATTAAGAAACTGATGGAGACCCACTGGGATCATCCAACTCTTAGCAGGATCATGGCTGGTGCTGATGATCTTGAAGAAAGTGAAGGTAAATTTATGTATCAATCAGTCATCTCAGAAGTTGTTGCCATATTTTGTACCATTTGATAAACTGTCTTTTTCATTCACATTTTAGAATTTGCATTCCAATTTAAATTTTGGATATGCAATCAATATTTTTGTAAAATGATTTTAAATCTCTTTAAACACAAAATAAATTAAAATCGCAAAAGAAATTCAAAAACTATTTTTTTATGCAATATAACTTTACAATTTCAGAAATTGTATATAAATTAAGACTTTTTGTCCAACATTAAACTTAAACTTTTTATCAATTCAAAAAATATTAGATATTGTTTTGTATAAAATTTGCTTTTAATATATTAAAAAAAACTTGATTTAAATTTCAATAAGAATTATCTCTATTGGAATGTCTGGACAACATTTTAATTATAAAAATATTCCAAAGTTAAATGCCATTGGGTCTCATAATTTTTTCCTTTTCCTTAGTAATGGAATACTTTGCTGAAGAAGACCCCATGGTGCTAAAAGTCCGAGTTGAGATGCTGTTAGATGAAAATTGTGAAGAATTTGCCATGAATCTTTGTAGATGGTGTTTTCTTCATCCTGAACTTGCTGACAATGTACAGTTGCGTGAGACTCAACTTTTAATGCTTTACCGTTCTGCAAATGTAGAAAAACTACAAGAGGATGTAAGCTGAAAAATATATTTGTTGTTTAACTTTTCTGTATATTTATTATTGATGATGATGAATTAGTAAAATTGTCATAGTTTATGAATGAATCCTTTGTAATTGGAAAATTGTGAAAACTCTCTCAAAATCTCTGACATCTGTCAGTTTTGTTTTATATTGGCATTAGTTAAATACATAAAGCCATCATTATTAGTTTAGTTTCAATGACTTTTTCTAGAAAACTGGAAGAAATTTTATATCTCTGAGCATTATATTGGTGAAACTAGGCCAGAAGTCAGTGGTTAACTAGTACATGTGATCAATAAGCAATTAGAAATGTAAATTATCTTCATGTTTTTTTCTGTTAGGTTTACAGTATTGTTAATTTTCTGCAATATTTAAGGAAAGCACATTACTTTAATGAGGTACTTGTTTTCAATTTGCAGTCATATTTATTCCACTTTGACAATATTCATTATTTTCAAATATCTATTCCATCTTAGTTTCAAATATCAAACTTTTGAGAAAAATAAAATCTATCAAAGACACCAAATGAGTTTATCTTTACTACCACTGAAAAACATATTCAGTCAGTATAATACTCTCTCTCACACACAGAATAATAGGGTCCCCAAACTCTAAAGGCCTCTCATGAGAAAGTGTGAAAAGCTGTATTAAACATTTATTAAATTTGAAAAAAATTGAAAAGGCATAAAAAAATACCAGCAAAGACAAGGAATTTGAGAACAGTGTGACTGTGAAAAGAAGCAATTGCAGTGATAAGATGTGCAGAGATTCACACAGCATCAAGTTTGACAGTAGCATAAACACACTCTAATGTCAGTAGGTCTTCTTGCTTCAGTCAGTCATATCAGTAACAGCACATATCACTCTTGATGTGAAGATACATTCTGTCGAACAAAAAAACATTAATTAGATCTTGGGGCCCATAGTGAATACATGAAGTTTATAGAAAATATTGATCATATTCTTAAGTGGTTTTGATTTTGGGTTTCTCTGTCCTTTTTCTTATTTAAGAGAAACTTTTGCAACAGTTAATTATTCATGTAATTCTTCACTACATCTAATTTTCATACTTTCCTTTCTTTGTTACACTGCACCTTCTTTCCTTCCTTGATTATTTAGTTTATTAAAATCAAATTCTTTGATCTTTGAAAGACATACACTGTTTTTCTCCTCATGTTTTTTTCCCCTTTCTTCTTTTCAGTGTTCAAAGATCTCTTGTGAGATGGCAGTGCAAATCATCAAGAATTTACAAGATTGTGAATCACATCAGGGATTTTGTGTGATGATAGCTCAAACATTTCTTGTGCAGAATTGGTTGAGAGGAGTATCTGCTGATAGTGGTACCAAGGTATGTTATGTTCTCACACCTGTGTAGGATTTTCTTGCATTTTATATATCATCATCATCATAACCATTTATTGTACATGTTACACACACACACACACACATTGTATCATATATCTACTTTTCATATTGGCATGGGTTGATGAGTTGGAGAGGTCATCACAGTCCAAGTTAGTTATTCAGAGGTGTTGCTCTCTTTGAAAGGACAGAGGACCATGTCTCATTAAAATGTTTCATTTTTCAGCTTGGTTTCTATTCTGGTTGCCCTTCCTAATACCAATTACTTTATAGAATGTTCTTGGTAGGTATTTAGTGGGATTGACTTATACACCATAAGTTTAGTCATCATCATTCAAATGTGTTATTTACTCTGTGTTTGTGGCTGAGGAGGTAAATAGAGAGATAACAATGGCAAAGGGTGAGTGAAAAAAAGGTGAGTAAGAGTATGGTGTTGGAAACAGATTGATTAGGACAGTAAAAGAAGTGACAGTGTAATAGAGAGTAAAACGTATCTGGTCTGGGTTTGACTAGGGAGAAGAATTGTAAAGTTGTGGAGTTCTTTTCTTTTCCTGAAAGGAAGATTAAGTAAATTAAAATAGTTCAGCAGAGAATTGAAACCGTGTTGTGAGCTCATGGCACTAACCTCTTTTCAACATTGTTCATTGCTCCATCTTACAAACATCCATATATTACTTCCATTGTCTTATTTCTATGAAGGTTATACTGAAAGTAATACAGAAGTGAGCATGACTTTTTAACTGACGTAGATTGTTCAAATTAAACATGTTGGTCATACAAAGGAATTACTCAACATAGTCTCCACCACAATCAAATCATTTACACCATTGTTGAATCCAACCTTTGATTCCTCTTTGTAAAAATTCAGGTGTGGATTCTTCACAGTCACTTTCACTTTATCTTTGTCATTACCTTGTCCATTAAGGCTGTCCTTTATTGGACCAAAAATTGTAAGATGGAGCAATGAACAATGTTGAAAAGAGGTTAGTGCCATGAGCTCACAACATGGTTTCAATTCTCTGTTGAACTATTTTAATTTACTTAATCTTCCTTTCAGGAAAGAAAAGAAAAGAAACTCCACAACTTTTACTGTCCTAATCAATCTGTTTCCACCACCATACTCTTACTCACCTTTTTTTCACTCACCCTTTGCCATTGTTATCTCTTTATTTACCTCCTCAGCCACAAACACAGAAAAGTGATGGTTGGATGCATTTTCTTGTGGCACCAACACTAGAGATGCTGAATAGTTGTTGATAAGACAGGACTCAAAGACTTCACAATTCTACTGGAGGGCATCAGATCTGAGCTGTAACAGCGAACTAAATTCAATTTAGTTTACTAAGAAAATCAAAGAGAACGAACCTTTATCATCCTCCAAAATAACCATCATGACTTTCTTTGGCCAGTCACTGGCTCTTGAATTTCTTCGATCTTGGAGAAGTGTGACACTATTCCATGGATTGAGCTTCAGACTAAAGAAGTGTTTCCAAATGCTTCCAGCTGACCAGAATAGACTTTTACCTTTCTCTCATTCAAATCTGGTGTCAACTGCTGAAGTACCCACTTAGCTCACATTTTCTGTTAACACAGTCTTACACCGACTTTTGCAATACATTGTGACTTGTCTGTCCATGCAAGTTAGTTCATCCACTCACTTTCATCCATGTCAGTGGATCTCTATGCATTCATAAAATGCTCAACAACTTGATTTCTTACAAGCCAACAAAGGAACCTCTACCTAGTTACTTTACCTGCTAGAAATAACAATGAAATTTTGCTCAGATCGCACCATCACAGACACTGCTCCCATACACTGGCTTGGTTTCTATGGTTGGATGCATTTTCTTGTGGCACCAACACTAGAGATGCTGAATAGTTGTTGATAAGACAGGACTCAAGGACTTCACAATTCTACACTTCCTCTGCTCATTTTTCAACCACTTTAGTAGGTACTGAGTGCATTTTTTGTGGAACCAAAACTTGAGAGTTTGTCTTGCCTACCTTTAACTGTAGAGGAGGCACAATCAGAAAAGTGATAGTTTGCATCATGTCATTAGCACAGAAGGAAGAGTACCTTCTGCACAGTGATTGTACAGAGTACTATTTTCAAAAAATATGGACTATTCATGTAGAAAAGCCTTTCAATATCAATAAGTTATGCTCAGTAAGGCTTTGTGATACGACTCCAATACTTGGTCGACGGTGATTTGGACAAGTTTTCTGACAGTGTTTGGGCCATTGCCAAACTATCACAACACACTGAACAAATAACATTCCTTGTGGAGTCTCTACGAGAAGAGGTATTTTTCTCTTGGATTATTTATTTATATGTACTCCTTTCATCATCATTTTAATGTCCACTTTTTCATGCTTGCATCAGTCGTATGGAGATTATTATGGAAGATTCTCTACTGTTGGATGCCCTTCATGTCACCAACCCTCGCCTGTTTTCCAGCAAGGTAATATTTCCCCCATGACGAGACATGTTCTTGCAGAATACTGGAAATGAATGACAGTGATAATTGTTTTACAAATATTACATATTCGTGGAGGCGCAATGGCCTAGTGGTTAGGGCAGTGGACTCGCGGTCACAGGATCGCGGTTTCGATTCTCAGACCGGGCGTTGTGTGTGTTTATTGAGCGAAAACACCTAAAAGCTCTACGAGGCTCCGGCAGGGGTGGTATCCCTGCTGTACTCTTTCACCACAATGGCGGGCCCCAAGCATGGCCACAGCTCAGGAGCTGAAACTGGAAAAACAAAAACAAACAAAAACAACAATAGTTTCAAGACAAGACATAAACATACACACTAACACACAGATTTCTTTCAGTTTCTGTCTACCAAATCCACTCACAAGTATTTGGTCAGCCCAAGGCTATAGTAGAAGACACTTGCTCAAGATGCCATGCTGTGGGACTGAACCTGAACCCTGTAGCTGGGAAGCAAACTTCTTTGCACACAACCATGTCTGCGATTACCACTAATCTGTTTTTCTTTCTCTCACCCTCTCTCATTCTCTTTTCATTCCTTTATTTTTCTCATAAATTTTATTATTACAATTATTTCATATTTCCTACTTAACATTACATTTTTATTCTGTATTCCAGGCTGGAGATACATTTCTGCAATTGAACACCAATTTATGTATCTATGCTTTCAATTTGGACAAAGGTTGTTTAGAACAAGCTGTTGCAGATAAAGATATGGAGTTGATTCTTTGCCGAAATGTAGCACTTTCCAAAACCAGCCAAATGATCATGAATCTTTATGATGGTCTCAGTCAAAAACTTGCTAAACTGTCAGGACTCACAGCTTTTGCTCTTGATCCTAGTGAAGAAAATTTTGAGATTGTCTACTCAATATTCCATTCTAATAATAATAACTCTAATTCATCTTCGTTGGGTGGCAGTAGCAGCCATCACAATGATATTGATGGTAGCAGCCCTAATAAGTATGTCAACAAACTTACTAACATGCTTGATGGCTTGCATGTAAGTCCAACGAAAGAGGTGAAAAAATCCAAAGAGAAACAACGGACACAACGCAACCGGCACTCTATGTCCCATCGTACTGTTGACAATGTGGAATACTGCAATTTGTCTGTGAATCCAGCCAATCTATATGAAATAGAACGACTGCTCAATAATATATGTCCGTTTCACCTGGATATAGAAATGTCATTTAGTGATTTGCATGCCATGTGTATGGAACATCTGACACAACATCAAGAAATGTTAATGGTTCTTCATGAAGAAAGCACTGATGAATGTAGTGAATTTTCTAACTTTGATGAAGAGCAGCCCCTCTCTGAAGCAGCAGTTCAGAATAATGAAATGGCTGCCTTTACTGAAAATGTTCTCAAGAAAATGTAAACTCTAATGTAATTTTTTCATAACCTCCTTCACAACCACATACAGCAAACAGCTTCAGTAACAACATGAAGAGCAGCCCCTCTCTGAAGCAGCAGTTCAGAATAATGAAATGGCTGCCTTTACTGAACAATGTTCTCAAGAAAATGTAAACTCTAATGTAATTTTTTCATCACCTCCTTCACAACCACATACAGCAACAGCTTCAGTAACAACAGCAGCTTCAGCAACAACAGCCGCTACAGTAACATCTCAAGAAAATTGCACTGAACCAGAGGAGGGTTCAGTAGGAGGGCATCAAGTTGGAACAAAACCAGAAGCTAAGTGTGCTTGCGGCCTTCCCAAAAGCTGCCAGGTAACTGAAGAGGTTTGTAATTGCAAACAAAATCTCCCTAAAAATAGCTGTCATTTGAATCAAACGTATCCAAATAGTATCTCTAATAGAAACCTCTTTGAGGCTTTTAACAAAGATTTGTCGACACAGCCCTATAGCATTCAGTCAAGGGATCATCGGCATTCAATGTCAGAGGCCTCCAAGATTCAAAATGCTTGTGAAAGAGACATTAAAAACCAACAGGTGAGTCACTGCAGTGGTAATGGCTTCCCTAATTGTGGTGCATCAACTTTAGGCACATGCAGTTGTGATAGATCTGGCAGTGTTCATACATGCCTCTCTTTTGAGAGCCAGATTGATTTTTCCAACATTGGTGACAATTCATCTTCTTCTTCTTCACTGATGCAAACACAACATGCTTCTGATAAGCTCCATAAAGCTCGAACGAAGGATAGTCATTGCTATTGTAACAAATCATTACCTTCCATTTCTGATGGTAATGTAAATGTTACTGCACCCTGCAAGTGCGTATGTAAAACTAAAACTAAGTCAGGGAAAAAATCAGACAAGTCTGCAAAATGTGATAAAAACCTTCAACAAACATCTGAAATCAAAGATGGCAAAGATACTCCATCAAAAAGTTTATATGTTTCTAGTGGTATTAATGAGGATCAAGTAAGTTCAGAAATTCCTACTAGTGATCGATTACTTGAAAAACTTCAGTCTTGCATATCATCACTTACTGGAAATAATGCAGGTTGCTCTACTGAAAAGTTTTTCCTTTCTAAAATAGAAAAATCTTACATTGACCGTTATTGTCAGTTTCTGAAATCTGTTAGCCAATTTGAAATGGCTTTACTCACACAACAGAACAGTAAACCAAGTTCAAGGCGAAGAAAGAATTATGTTGTGGTGTATCGCTGTGGAATTTGTTGTGACTTTTTTGACCAGGTTTCTGAACTGAAAAATCATATTCAATCTATTTGTAAAGCTTCTGTGTCAGATCTGCAGAATCTAACTGAAGCAGCTACAATATTCTGTGCAAAAGATTCTGCTCTCAGCAAAATTAAATTCTTTAAATGCCTTAAGTGTTTGCAATACACATGCACTCGTAAGGAAATGGATGACCATTTGAGACTGTGTGGCGTACCCCTAGTAAAGAAAACTTCCAAATCAACTAATACCTCTTCCTTGGCAGAGAAAAGCCAAATACAGAAAAAACCCTCATTGACTTTAGAGGATCCCAAAACAAAAGCACCTGAAAAAGAAGTGCCTAAAAAGCAGCAAGAAGTGGTTCCTTCTGTTCCTGGAACTGAAACAATCAATGTCTCAAAGCCATCCATTTGCCCTACTGAGGAGCGTTCAATGAAGACTCCAGTCAGCAAAGAAGGCTCTTCAAGTGATGTGACAACATCTCCAGTTATAAACGCCACCATGGAGACAACCACAACGAACACTGTCTTCAAATGTAAAGAGGAACAACTGGAGGTTGATCCTGAAAACAAAGAGGATAAAAAACCCAAAGTTAAACAAACAAGTGAAGAATATTTCAAATGTCAGATCTGCAGTCGTCTGCTGCTTGGCCCACATCGACTTAGACTTCACCAGGAAGCTTGTAAGAAAAGGAATGACATCAGAAGACGTATTAAAAAAGCAAATATAGTGAAACCTTTAGTCAATATAAAAACAGAAGTTGTGACACCTGATTCACAAGCGACAGAAGGGTCTACATCTCATCCACAAAATAATCTTACTACAGTGAATACAACCAAAGTGAACCAGACAACTGTTACAGGTACCAGCAAAGTAGAAGACGCACCTTCTGCTACAGCAAACTTGCCCCAGCCTGAAAAACCTAAACATTGTCCTGATTGTGAACGTATCATCAAGTTACGTAAAGTCTCCCAACAATTGAGCTTATCAGATGCTCAAATAAAAATTGAACCAACTGAAATCACTGACAAAAATAACTCCCGTTCAGTTTGCAGTGAAGAAGAAATTCCTAATCAACCAAATAGTTCTGTGCAGAATTCCTCAATGGTCCACCAGGAAGTAGAAAGTAAAGCTGTGAAAACAGATCAACCAGCAACTTGCTCTAATAGATCCAACATGAACAATGATGAATGTATTAAGAGAACAATGCTTCAAATTAAGTCAGAAATGGAAAATCAGTTCTTACCAAGGAAACCAGTCAAACCAGATAAACCTTTGCAAGATTCTCCCCCTGTTGTTAATAAAGTCATTGAAACCATCGAGACAAAGAGTGTTGTGAGTGAAGATGAATTGCTACTTGTTGGTGATGGCACAATGACGATGTCCCCAAGTAGAAAGATGCGTATTTTATCACCATATTGCCGAAAATGTGATTTCCATTTTCGCAACCGTTCAAATTTTGTAAAGCACCTTGCCATTACTCATCTCCAACCATACACTAAGGAAACTGTCTCTGAATTGAGCAAGCCTATAGTGATATTTACTTGTGTATATTGTCAGATTGCTTTTCGAGTTTGGTTTAAATATATCAATCACATTCCCAACCATGCGACTCACATTCTTAAAGAGCTGAACTGCCGGTGGGTTAAGGAAACATGTCAAGAAGAGAAAACTGCAGTTGTTAGTGGCAAGGGAGCCCAAAAAAAGACACAGTTAAAACTTGTATGGCCACCACCAGAGGAAGAAATTGGGTCCTTTCTTAAAAGAAAACGAAGAAAACCATCCAAAAGAAAGTTTAATCGAAACGCAAGCCTAAGTAATATTTCTCAAAGCACTATATCAAATTTCATGTCAGCCAGCTGTGATGTTGATAATAAAACTAAACAAGATATTCTGCATGTTATGCACAATCTTCTGCAAAGTATTGTTGGCATGAACGATCAAGTTCTAGGAAATATTGATAGTGTGTCTTATGTTAACAAGAAATCAGTGATGGAGACATCTAAAGAGACGGCTGCTCAGTTGTTGCCAGAACCTTGTAAATCACGATTGTCACAAAATATTACTGCCAAAGATATGTATGAAATTTCTACAAATACAGCTTCAATAGATGAAACTGTTCAGAAAACAGCTGCATCTTTCATTGAAGATGTAACGTTGTGTAAAACTCCTATAACAGCTAATGATAAATCTGTTGTAGCTAAAGAAGACCAGGAATTACCACTATTGTCAGATACAAGCCAGAGTAAACCAGATAAACTGATGCTTGATGTAAATAGTGGCAATTCTGGTGATAATGCATTGTCTACTTTAATTGAAGGCAGTGTAAAACCAGCTAGTACAGACCCATCCACAAACAATGTAACCAAAGCCTGTTTGTCAACAGTTTCTTCTGAGTCAGGAGATAGTACATCATCTACTTTAGCTGATAGCAACAAAAACCCAGCTAGTACAGAACCCATCACAAACAATGTAGTCAAATCTTGTTTGCCTGTAATTACCAGTGAGTCAGGAGACTGTCTCAAAGTAACCAATACATCATCTGCAGAAGCTGTGAAAGCAGGCAGTTTGGATAACATAAAATTGAAATCTGTTGAGAGAAGTCAAGAACTGCCAGTAAAAGGTAAGATGATGTGTCATAAATCACTTATATACTTTTCTAGTACTAGAAGAAAAGCCAGTTCAAGCAAATATCAATCTCTTTTTGACCTCAGCAAAACGTTTCTCTTTCTACTATGCTTTCTATTACCACTCCTTGTTTCACTTGTACTTTTGTTGTTTCAACTCCCCACCACACCATTTCAACACTTGCTCCTTCACTTCTTTTCCCATTATTAATATATTTACTAAGGTGGCAAACTGGCAGAATTGTTAGCAAGCTGGGCAAAATGCTTAGCAGCATTTCATCTGTCTTTATGTTCTGAGTTCAAATTTTACCATGGTCAACTTTGCCTTTCATCATCATTGTTTAATGTCCGCTTTCCATGCTAGCATGGGTTGGACAATTTGACTGAGGACTGGCGAACCAGATGGCTGCACCAGGCTCCAATCTGATCTGGCAGAGTTTCTTATTTTATTGACCTTTCAGGGTCAATAAAATAAGTACCAGTTTTTCACTAGGGTTTATGTTATTGACTTACCCCTTTCCCTGAAACTGATGACCTTGTGCCAAAATGTGAAACCATTATTAATGCCTTTTTCTAACTACTATTATTTCTATGATATTTGGGAACTTCTTTGTTATCATTTACCATGCTAGAAATAAGATTTCCTTGAATCACACCTCTGCCATCTTAAAAAAAAAATCACTGTAATTTAAGCTAATGTTTTTGATCATAGATTTTCTCAGTCAGAGCTGTCTTGGGGTTATATCCTTGAGACAAGGGAGCCACTATGCAGTTTGACCGGCTAGAAATAGCAACAAAATCTCCCTCAACTCTTAAGTTTCTGTCCTCAAAGGTAAAGATTACAGTGGATAATGTAGAACTATATCTTGTAAAAGAAAAAAAAGGTAGAATGTTTGCAGTTGGAAACCCTTTAATCATAGGTTTATATGATCCAATTGCCTTAAGGCTAAATAATGTTGCCTACCTCAATGTCTTTATTAACAACTTCTACTCTAACACCTCCTTCATTTGTTTTCACAAAACAGATTCGGAAATATCTATGTCATAATTGTCTTTAAATGTTTTAGATATTTTCTCTACTAGAAATCCACAGTTATTTGTAACATTTCAGCAGAAACTTCTATGAGGACACTCAGTCTACAAGAAATAGCAGCCAAATTTCACACTCAGTCCATATCACCTTAAAAATAAGACAAATTGGATAATGTAGCTTGGATAAAAGATGGATGACTGCAGTTGAAATTTCTTTGATTATATGTATGTTTGATCACAAATGATCAAGGGCTAACAAGAATCTTGTTAATGTAGTTGTGTGTGTATGTTATATACAAGTTGCTATCATTTACAGTCATTTGTCACATTGAAGCATCAGTTGATATTGCGTCTTAACCATCTACTCTATCACTCACCATTTCAACTAACAACTGCTATGACAAACGTTCACCTCTTAAACTGGGGAACAAATTTCAATTTTTTGTCTATTGAATTAGATTTGACAATTAGTTCTAGGTAATTTGGGTGTGTTGAGCACAAATTTTTACTTGGTTTTGCTCTATTAGGTCCTGATTTTGCTTGGGCTTCACTAAGAAAAATAAATATAGTATCAAGTACCCAAATTTCGACCCTGCAATATGACCTGTGCTACATTCAAAAGAAATCCCCATCCCAGCATTTAAGAGTCTGCCACCTCAAGAATTAGTTGAAGATGTTCCAGAAAATATTGGTATGCACTCTCGGAAGTCTGACACTGATTTTGACTCCAGTGTATTTGAAAGTCAAAATGATCTGCTTAAGTTTAAGCCAGACTGAGTTGAATGATCTTGTAAGTGATCTAAATTTGCCAAAAACGGCTGTGGAAATTTTAGCTTCAAGACTTAGAGAGAAAATTTTGCTTACTTCAAACACATACACTACATTTTACAGAGAAAAGAGAAGGACTTCTTAAATATATTAGAACAGAGGATAGTTTAGTATATTGCTGCAACATACTTGATTTGTTACAGGTGATATGGGGGTTGGGTCTTCTTATGCAAATGATTGGTGCTTGTCTTCAGACAGTTCAAAAAGAAGTCTTAAGTGCGTGTTGTTGCATAATGGCAATGTACATGGCTGAATACAAATTGGGCAATTCAAGAAAATTAAAAGAAAAGTATGAACATATAGAAAAGGTTTTAAATTTTATTAAATATAGGGAACACAAATGGATCATATGTGTTGACTTAAAAATGGTTAATTTTATGCAACGACAACAAGCAGATCCCTGCTTCCTTTGATTATGGGACAGCAGAGCCAAGGAAGAGCATTATTTCAAACAAATCTAGCCAACATGAACATCACTTACTGTTGGAGAAGAAAAAAACCTAGTTAATTCACTTTTAGTGACCAGAGATAAAACCATATTTTCTCCTCTACCTAAGAAACTAGGCCTCGTTAAACAATATGTAAAAGCTTTAGATATGAACAGCATGTGTTTCGAATATATAACTTTAAAATTTCCAAGTTAGGAAAAAATCAAGGCACGAGTTTTCAATGGTCCACAAATAAGAACATTAATTAAAGACTAATTTTCCTAATGTCATGAACGAATGCAAAAGAATTACCTGGTTCTCATTCATGGACTTTATAGAAAATTTTTAGACAATTATTGGGCAGATAACTACGAAGAAATCATAAAAAACATTTTTTTTAAGGGGCTACAAAGAGTTAGGTTGCATTATGGATGTAAAAATGCATTTTTTGAATAGCCATCTTGACTAATTTCCAAGTAATTTAGGTGCTGTAAGTGACAAACAAGGGGAGAAATTCCACTAAGATATAAAAATTATGGAGGAATAGTACCAAAGATGCTGAGATTACCACATGATGGCTGATTACTGTTCGTGCTTGAAAAGAGATCTGCCACCAACAAGCAAAATACCCTAGAAAATCTTATAAAAGAAAAGTTTTGTCAGTGAAAGCTTCATATTTCTTAATTTTTTTATTTTAAGTATTTCTATTGTTATAATGTAATTTTACTGTAGTTTGAACTGCTTGTATTTATGAAACTTGAAAATAAATTTGAATACATGACTTAAATTTTTAGTCCTAATTTGAAAAATCTAGAAAATTGATAGGCTGTTGATAAGAATCAGGACCTGATAGAGCCAAACTGTGTTGAAATTCATATTCAGTGCACCCAAATTACTTAGAAGCAA
Source organism: Octopus sinensis (assembly GCF_006345805.1). Taxonomy (NCBI): domain Eukaryota; kingdom Metazoa; phylum Mollusca; class Cephalopoda; order Octopoda; family Octopodidae; genus Octopus; species Octopus sinensis. The sequence continues at coordinate 113,241,087 of NC_042998.1, forward strand.
GTGTCAGATATCATTCAATAAAATATGTGTCCCCCGGTGTTATTATTAGGATAATGGATTGGTTAAGTCATTAGAGCATCAGACAAAATGCCTTAAAGTATTGGTTCTGGCTCTTTACATTCTGGTTTCAAATCCTACCAAGTTTGACCGTGCCTTGCAATCAAGTACTGATGTTGAGGGTATCCACTAACACCACCCCCACCAACATACAATTTCAGGCCTGATGCCTGTGTTAGAAACAATTGTTTCTGAAACCACAATTTGCTTCCCATGTTTATTCTATATTCCACCAAAAGAAGGCCAAAAAGCCAATAAGAACCACAGCATTTAGTCAGGTCACTCTTGAAAGCTACTGGTACAACCTGTCGCATGGTTGGGTTATTGGTGACTAAACTGGCAACCCCATCAAGCTTGCTTGGTGAGGAGGGCGATTGTTGGACATCCTGCGGGATGAAAAATAAAACCCGTCAAAGGGTGGAAGAACTACTGTGTAGTCAACAGTCAATTCAACAAGTACCTTGTCGCAGTGAAGTGCCTGCGTGCTCCAGTGACCCGGAGAGCTGTGCTGGAGGGAGAGAAATCTTCAGGCAGGTCTTACCAGGCCAGATAGGTTGAAGGGTAGGAGACAGACAAAACCTTGACAACAATAAATCGAAGCATCGACAGCAGGGCGTGGATTTAGTTATCAGCAGGACCTAACAGATCAGATAGCTGGCTTTGAACTTGCAGGATGTCATACAGAGGATCTTGAATATAAGACAATGGATGAGACCCTAATATTCCTAGTTAGATGGAAACTGTGGGACCACATGGAGCAGTGTCGTGGGACAACCAAGATGAGTTGAGATGATTAAATCACTATCTTATCAGTTTAAGATATTTGCTCTACTTCGCAAAGAAATAGTTGCAGGATTAGTGTTAATAATTAGTGTGCTGGCATTAGCCAAGATAATAATGTACATCACTAAAATATCGTTAACATAGCACCAAACACAGCATAACACAGAATCAACATAGCATTAACATGGTACCAACATAGCATAAGCATAGCATTAACTCTTTTATCATATTTCTGTTGAAATACATTGCCTGAAAATAATAAAAAAATTGAGTGAAATAACTTTATCTTTACTAAGCTGGTGTTTGGAACATATATTATGAATTTTGATGCAAGGTTGTAATTTTGATCACTTTAAAACAGCAAGCTTGTATTTAAGAACAAGAGTGATCTCAGGTAGGATGGTATGAAAGTAGTCATTATAGCATTCATCAGCACAAGTTTATACTGAATATGTTTCTTTCATAACTTTTGTAATGCTTCCATTTGTTATCTTTGTATTCCATTATATTAGCATCACTCATGTTTACTACCAAATCAATTATTTTTTGTCCCCATTCTCTACTTCCAGATGCATCACAGCCTGCACCAGAGATGCTTATTCATTCTACCACAAAACAATCAGTGAAGATGCCAAATATATCCAGTATTACACCTGAACTTAAGAAAATATGCCGGCTGTCTGTGGATAACAACTCTTTGTCACCATCTCAGTGTTCAGCACTGGCAGTAACAACCCAGTCAGCATTATCAGTTAACAAGACAGCCACTCTGCCACAAGCTTCAGCCATCAATCCACCAGATCCGTCCACTGCAACATTTGACAAGACCTCTGTGTTGCCAACATCACAAAATCTTGAAATGCAGTTGTCTCCTGCTTCAGACAAACCGACGAGAGATTTATTTGCTCTAAACAATATACAGGTTCCAAATTATTTGTCATTACCTGCCTTAACATCATCACCTCCAACTTCTGCATTAAATATACAATCGTCTTCCATTTCAAAACTTCAACCAAGGTTCTGTCCTAGTTCAGAAGCTTCTGTTTTAATGTCTTCATCTAAATCTGATGTATCATCGTCATCTTTAACTTCTTCTGTTGCTGACACTTCTGAAGTAGCTAACACATTGCTACCTCAGTCAGTCACTCCAAACCAAACCTATTCTTCTAAGCAATCTGTTGTCTCTAAAGCTATTTCTCCAGTACCATCTACTCATTTAACTCCATCCTCTTCTCACTCTGTTCCTTTTAGTTCTGACACACAAACTTCACTACCCAGTACATTAGGCTCTAGTACCCTACAAACTACTCCTCACTCTCTACATAGTCCACAGTTTTGCACTGCTACTTCAAGCAAAAACACTTTCCCTCATCTAAATGTATCACTTTCACCAATAAAACTCCAAACTCCCATTTCTTCAGTAGATCCCAAGATTTTGGTCCCTTGCTTATCTACAAATATTATTACTCCAACTCTTAGTTTGCCTCCATATACTGAAACATCAACCAATATCTCATCATCAGACCCAAAGGTTTCAGTATCAAGTTTATCTCCAAATACTAAACTTGTTTCTTCTACTCCAATTCCACTTGGTCCAGACTCATCAAAAAGTACCCCACTACTAGTTTCTAATTCATCATCAGACATAATGTCTGAAGTACCTAGTGTCAGGGTTATTCCATCTGCCACTAAAAATCCAGAACTTAGCTCATCACCTAATGCTAAGGTTCCAGTATCCAACTCCTCAACATTCACTTCCTCTTCTGCTACTGATACTTCAACTTTTACCTCTTCCTCTACTATGATCCCATCATCTATAGTGGCCAGCTCCTCATCTACTACCAATGCTCTAATACCAAGTTCATTACATATTAATGATAATAGGGCATCTGACATCCTCCCTGTTATCAAGACTTCAGTTTCCAGTTCTTTGTCTTCTACTGAAACTGCAGTTGCCAACACTTCTATTTCTGGTTCCTTGCCTGCCACTGACACTCCAAAATCCTGTTCATCATCTGAAACCTCATCTTCTAGTTCATTTGATAAGCAAAATTTTAATGCTCAGAATAACTCCCTAGGACTCAAAAACACACCTCAGTCTGCTAGTTTATCTCATTCTCTCACTCCTGCAAAGATATTACCTGTTGTTTCTGAAAACAATTTGAGGGTTTCTTGTTCAGTTACTCCCAGTATCTCAACTAATTGTTCTCCTCTTCTTAAGAACTCAACTAATAATTCTGCTGCCAGTTCTCTGTCAGTTATCAATAATCACTTGGCCGATTCTTCTGGTACATCATCCCTTGTTCCCACTGTTTTGGCTAGTCCTGTTTCTGCATCAACTTCTAACACCAAAGCATCCAGTGATAGTTTTGTACAGCCCCCAACTCCTAGTTCTTCTGATCTCAACATTTCCACATCTATTTCTTCAAGTTCCAATGTCAACATTATGAGTAAGTCACCTCCAACTTCCAATCCTACTGTGACTGAAAAGACTCCAGTTACCATCTCTGTTACAACTGAAAGAGATCCCCAGCCTATCTCTACTTCTCCTGCTCCTTTGAAGATATCTACTCCTACTCCCAGCTCCACTTCTACACTGAACTCCTCTGATCTACAAACTACAAAAAGAAGTACATCTGATACCAAGACATTAGTTACTGACTTGTCTTCATCTTCATGTACACCCAATATATCTGAATCATTGCCGTTAACCTCTGGTATTACTGCTTCTAGTTCATTGTCAACATCTAAGACTTCAATTCCCAGTTCATCTGATCCACAACTTTTGTCAGCTGGACTAAAAACTATTAGTTCAAGTGCTGATACAAAGCCACTAGCACTTAATGATCCTAATTCTATGAGATCAAGTGGTAGTTTCACAACCTCATCGGACAGCAAATCTCTTAGCACCAAAACCTCAGCTCCCGACTTGACTGATAGTCCTAAAATCTTGGCTTCCAGCTCTATCAGTAGCCCCAAGACCTTGGTGCCCATTTCTTCTGATGGTCCCAAGATGTTGGCTTCTAGCTCTTCTGATAACTGTAAGACCTTAGCACCCACCTCCACTGATACCTCTATCACAACAGCTTCCAGCTCTACTCTTAATCCTAGAACTTCAACTGATAGTCCAAAAACATCAGCTCTCAGAATTTCTGATTCTCCACATATATCAGTCCCCAGCTCTGACAGTTTGAAAGCACTAGATGGCAGCTTAACAGATATTTCTCGGGATTTAGTTGCTAGCTCCTCAGGTAGCCTCGAAACATCAGCTTTCAGCTCAGCAACAGATAATTCTAAGATGCTACCTACCAGTTTAACTACTAATACCACTTCTACTTTACCTAAAGCACTTGATTCAGTTTCTTCTGTCACCAAACTTTCTAGTACAGTTTCATCCTCCACTCCCAACTCAGTAAAATCTACCATTCTCAAAACAGTGCCACCTAACAGCACATCTATTAAAACAAAATCTCTTGATACCTCTGGACCTCAGAAACCAATAACTTCCAGTGACTCATTCTCCATCACAACACCAGTCATATCAGTTTCTGTGACACCAACACCCAGCTCTACATATCCCCCTAAGCCTACATATTCTCCTTGCACATCATCTACTACTTCTACAGCTAACCCTCAAACTCTGGATCTCAGCTGTACATCTGTTCCCTCTAACTCTACATCTTCCCCCAAGGCACCAGCTTCTCACTCTACATTTGTCTCCAAAGCTCCAGCACCTAGTTCTACATCTTCCCCTAATATACCAGTCTCCAGCTCTACATCTGTCCCCAAAACTCAATCACTCACCTCAACAGCTGTCTCTAAAACACCAGCCCCTATTTCTACCATTTCCTCCAAAACTCCAGCACCTAGTTCTACTACTACCCCCAGGACACCTGACTCTGGTTCTGCAACTTCCCTCAACACACCCATCCCTAAAACTCCAACACTCAGTTCTACACCTATCTCCAAAACAACAACACTCACTCCTACAACCACCTCCAATTCATCAGCTCCTAACTCTGTTTCTTCCTACAAAACTCCAGCACCCAGTGTTAAAGCAACCTCTACAGCACCGACCCCCAACTCTGCATCTCTCCCAAAAATTACAGCACCTAGTACTACTGCTTCTCCCAGCTCTATATCTCTCTCAAAAATTTCAGCAACCATTACTACAGTTACCCCAAACTCTTCACCTGTTCTCAAAACTCCAGTACCCTGTTCTACAGCTACTCCCAAGATGCCAGTTCCTAGTTCTACATCTGTTCCTAAAATCCAAACAAGCACCTCTACAGTTGCCTCCAAGACACCAGCCCCCACCACATCTTCCTCTAATGCAGCAGCACCCACTGTGACAACTGTCCCTAAAACATCAACAACTACAAAAATATCTACAGTCAAAACTCAAGTGTCTTTCTCCAAGACACCAGCCTCCACTACTGTAGACTCCCCAAAGACACCAGCCTCCACCACTACAGATGCCACAAAGACACCAGCCTCCACCACAACAGAAGCCCAAAAGACTCCAGCCCCCACCACAACAAATGTCTCAAAAACACAAGCCTCCACCATAACAGATGTCCCAAAAACACCAGTCTCCACCACTATAGATGCTGCAAAGACCCCAGCCTCCATCACAACAAATGTCCTAAAGACACCAGCCTCTACTACAGATGTCCCAAAGACACCAGCCTCCACCACCATAGATGTCCAAAAAACACCAGCTTCCACTACTACAAATGCCTCAAAGACACCAGTCTCTACCACAACAGACATCCCAAGAATGCTAACACCCACAACTTCATCTGCTCTCAAAACAACAGTGCTCACCTCTACATCTTCCTCCAAGTCTTTAACTCTTAACTCTACATCTAACGCTTCAGAAACTACCACTACAACTCTTCCTATAATTCCATTGCCCAGTTCAAGCTCTCAACACAGTACTCCAACATCAGTTTCTATTTGTATTCAAAAGAATTTGGCATCTAGCTCTACATCTTCCCCACAGGTCCCTTCACATAGCACTAATTCTACCCACAAGACTTCACCAGCCAGTATTGTTTCTACAACAAAGACCTTGGCTGCCAATACTGCATCTTCACTCAAGACCAAACCAACAGCGCCCACTTCTACAACTACCCCCAAGACACCCCCTTCTACAACTATTCCCAAAACATCAACACCCCTTTCTCCTGCTACATCCAAGACATCAGGATCTATCTCTACTACTACCCCCAAGACACCAGCACCCACTTCTACATCTACCCCCAAAACATTAGCATTTACCTCTACAACTACCCCCAAAACACCAGCAACCACTTCTACATCTACCCCCATGCCATCAGCATCCATTTCCACAGCTGCGCCTAAGACACCAGCACCCACTTCTACAACTAATCCTAAGACACCAGCAACTACTTCTACTATTACCCACAAAACACCAGTAATCACTTCTACATCTTCCCCTAACACATCAGCATCCATTTCTACAGCTGCACCCAAGACAGCAGTCCCAAGCATTACAGCTGTCTCTAAGACACCGGCAATCAGCTCTACAATTGCTTCTAAGATACCAGCACCTAGCCCTGCATCTGCCTCTAAAACACCAGTGCTCACCTCTACAATTATTCCTAAGTCACAAGTCCCTGCCTCTGAATCACCAGCACCCAACTCAACCTCTTCCCCCAATACACCAGCACCCACCTCTACTTCTGCTCCAAAGACACCAGCACCCACCTCTACAACTACTCCCAAAACACAGGCCTTCAGTTCTGTATCTTCCCCTAAGAGCCTGGCTCCCAGCTCTACCTCTGTCCCCAAGACTCAAGCACCAACTTCTACAACTGCCCCCAAGACACAAACACCAAGCTCTTCTTCAACCTTACAAACATCATCACCCAACTCATCTTCATCTCCTACAACACCAACACCCATTTCTACAATACCAGCACCCACTTCTACAACTACCCACAATGCATCATCACCAACTTCTACATGTACCCCCCACCTTCCATCACCAAACTCACCACCTACCCCTAGCTCTTCAACTCTCAAAACCTCAATACCCAGCTCTTCTTCAGCCCCCAAGACACCAGCATTCAGTTCTACAGATACCCCCAAAATACTAGCATCCAACTCTACAGCTAAATCCATATCACCAACCACTACAGCTGTTTCTAGGGCCCCAGCTCTCAGCTCAACATCTGCTCCCAAGACACCAGAACCCACCTCTTCAGCTATCACCAAGGCACCATCCCCCAGTTCCACCTCTACCAAGACACCAGCCCCCAGTTCCACCTCTACCAAGACACCAGCCCCCAGTTCCACCTCTTCCAAGGCACCAGCCCCTAGTTGCACCTCTTCCAAGGCACCAGCTCCCAGTTCCACCTCTACCAAAGCACCAGCCCCCAGTTCCACCTCTACCAAGGCACCATACCCCAGTTCCACCTCTACCAAGACGCCAACCCCCAGTTCCACATCTAGCAGGGCACCCACCCCCAGTTCCACATCAAGCAAAACACCTACCCCCAGTTCCACATCTAACAAAACACCCACTCCCAGTTCCACATCTGCCAAGACACCAGTCCCCAGTTCTACATCTACCAAGATGCCAGCCCCTAGTTCCACATCTACCATCAAGACACCAGCACTCAGATCTACAGCTACTCCCAAGACACCAACTCCCAGTTCTACAGCAACTTCCAAGGCACCAACTCCCAGTTCTACAACTACTCCCAAGGCACCAGCCCCCAGTTCTGCCACTTCTCTCAAGACACCAGCCCCTAGTTCTACCACTACTCCCAAGGCACCCACCCCTAGTTCTACAACTACTCCCAAGGCACCAGCCCCCAGTTCTACAACTGCTCCCAAGGCACCAACCCCCAGTTCTTCAACTACTCCCAAGGCACCAACTCCCAGTTCTACAACTGCTCCCAAGGCACCTGCCCCCAGTTCTACAACTGCTCCCAAGGCACCTGCCCCCAGTTCTACAACTACTCCCAAGGCACCAGCCCCCAGTTCTACAACTGCTCCCAAAGCACCAGCACCCAGTTCTACAGCTACTCCCAAGGCACCAGCCCCCAGTTCTACATCTAGCACCAAAACACCAGCCCCCAATTCTGCAACTACCAAGACATCAGCCCCCAGTTCCACATCTAACATGAAAATATCAGCCCCAAATTCTACATCTACTCCCAAGGCACCAACACCCAGTTCTATTACAACTACTACTACCACTATTTCTACCAAAACACCAACTCCCAGTTCAACATCTTCCCCCAAAACACCAACACCCAGTTCTGCAACCACTCCCAAAGTTCCAGCACGTAGTTCTACTACTACTACTTCTAGCAAAACACCAACCCCCAGTTCTACATCTAGTACAAAAACATCAGTAAGTATTACAACAACCCCCAAGACACCACCACCCACTTCTACAGCAACATCCAAGATAGCTACAGTCACCTCTACAACAACTTCTAAAGCTTTATCACTTAGTTGTACCTCTTCTCCTGCAGTACCCAGTTCTACTTCAACCTCCAACACACTTATATCCAAATCTGCCCTCAAATCTACTGTGGTCCTTTCCAATACTACATCCAAATCTCTGGCACCCAGCTCTGCTTCTCCTTCCTCTACCACTATTACTGTTGCATCCAAGACAACAGTGCCTACTTCTACCACTGCATCTAAGCCAACAGTTTCTACTTCTACCACAACTCCTAAGACTACAGTTCCCACTTCTACCACTACTTCTAAGATCACAACTCCTATTTCTACCACCACTACTACTAAAACTACAACTCCTACCACTACTTCTAAGACTACAGCTTCTACCTCTATCACTACTTCTACCATTGCTTCTCCTTCCTCTACTATTGCATCGAAAACAACAGTGCCTACTTCTAACACTATTACTAAGACTATAGCTCCTACCTCTACCACTACTTCTAAGGCTATAGCTCCTATTTCTACTATTGCTTCCAAGACTACAGCTACTACCACCACTGCTAAGACAACACCTCCTACTTCTACCATCACTGCCAAGACAACAGCTCTTACTTCTACCACTGCTTCTAAGACAACACCTACTACTTCTATCGCTGCTTCTAAGACAACAGCTCCTACTTCTACCACTACTTCTAAGACAACACCTCCTACTTCTACCACTGCTTCTAAGACAACACCTCCTACTTCTACCACTGCTTCTAAGACAACACCTCCTACTTCTACCACTGCTTCTAAGACAACACCCCCGACTTCTACCTCTGCTTCTAAGACAACACCCCCTACTTCTAGCACTGCTTCTAAGACAACAACTCGTACTTCTACCATTGTTTCTAAGACACCAGCCCCTACTTCTACCACTGCTTCTAAGACAACTTCTAAGACAACAGCTCCTACTTCTACCGCTGCTTCTAAGACAACACCTACTTCTACCACTGCTTCTAAGACAACACCTACTTCTACCACTACTTCTAAGACAACAGCCCCTATTTCTAACACTGCATCTAGAACAACACCCCCTACTTCTACTTCTACCACTGCTTCTAAGACAACAGCTCCTACTTCTAACACTGCATCTAAAACAACACCCCCTACTTCTACTTCTAAGACTACAGCTTCTTCCTCTAGCACTGCAGCCAAGACTACCACTGCTCCTAATTGTAGTACTGTACCAAAGACCTCAACATCCAGTTCTACCATTATCACTAAGACTTCAACACCTTCCTCTATCTCTAATCTTAAATCTCCAATGCCTAAAGTTGTTTTAACTGGTTCCAAATCAGCAATGCCTAGCATCATTTCTGATCCCAAAACAGCAGTTTCCAGTTCTAAATTTGATGTGAAAAGTTCAATGTTGAGCTCTACATCTGGCAGTGAAGCAGCAACACTGAGCAGCATAAGCAGTGACAAGACACTTGAGCCTAGTGTGACATCTGGTATCAAAAGAAAAGCTCCCAGCTCCATTTCTAATGTCAAGAGACCAGCACTTAGCTCTTCTAGTGTTGAAAAGAAACCTGCGTCTAGCTCTACTTCTAAGATAGCTTCCAATTTTATCAAAGATTCTGAGACATCTCTCAAATCAGCTCCTGAGGTTACCCTAATTTCTGGTTCAAAATCTTCACCAGTTACCCCTACCTCTAGTCTGAATACTCTAGCTACCAATTCTACTAATGGCATTAAAATTCTACCTCGTAGTTCTGCTACTGGTGCTCCAGCTTCTAGTTCTGCTATTGATGCCCCAGCTTCCAGTTCTGCTACAGCTAGTGACACCCCAGTTTCTAGTTCTGCTACTGGTTTTGACACTCCTTCTCTTAGTTCTACAGTCAGTGTTGATACTACAGATGCAAATTCTACTTTGAGAAATAGCTTCCCACCTGGTGAAAAAAGTTCTCGTGTCTCTTCTCTGAACAAAAGTTCATCTTCATGTAATTCTGGGCCAAGTTCCTCTTCAATTCCCCCATCGGTTTCTGTTAGCATTTTTGATACCAAAATGCCTCACTCTTCTGATTCATTAACTCCCATAACAAGCTCCTCCTCTAGTATCAACACCACACTTTCATCAGTAGATATAATATCATCACCAAACTCTGTCTCTACAGAACTTGCATCATCCACCAGTTCAAAAATGTCTGCTGTTGTTGTCTCCTGTCAGAATACTTCATCCTCCTCTTCAAATGTAAATTCTGAAATCTCTGACCCTAAATCTCCCTCTTCTACATTCTCTTCTAACTCCATATCCCCAACTCCTATTTCATCGTCTGTTCAGTCATCTTCAGAATTAGCTTCCTCATCAAATCAAGTTGTAATTGAGTCTGATTCACCTTCTCAATCTAAATCAGGTAATCACTCCTCCAAATGCACATCTAGCTTACCTTCCATTAAGTCCCCAAGTAGGATGTCTCCTGTAGAAAGTAAGTCATTAACTTCATCTGCTCCTTCCTCTAGTGTTTCAACATCATCAGATTCTGTTACTTCATCTCATTGTGCCAAAGATTTAGTTCTTTCGTCTGAAGTTAAATCAGCCCCATCACCAAATAACCTAACTTTAATGTCATCAACTTCTGTCACTACCAACGAACCAACCCCATCCTCTGTTCTTTCCAAAGAGTTTGTTCCATCTTCATCTGTTTCATCCGAGACAGCCCCATCTTCATCTGCTTATTCTAAGAAGCCAAAAGCCACTCCAGTAGCAAGCTCTAAGACATCAGTTTCATCTTCTACTAAAAGAATACTACCATCATCTTCTAATAATATAACACAAACTCCCAGTTGTAGTCCTGTTGAGTCTTCAGACTCACTCCACTCTGCTAGTAAACCATCAAGGTCTTTGTCATCATCATTTGACGCCAAATCCCCTGTGCTTTCTTCTTTGTCTAGTGTCAAGTTGCCTGAGCCTTCATCATCATCATCATCATCATCTGGTGCTAAACCACCAGGTCCATCATCATCATCATCATCTGACACTGATTTGCTAGGACTCTCATCATCATCTGACAGCAAGCTTCCAACACTGTCATCATCTAATGACATTGTACCAACAACAGTATCCCAATCAATTGAATGTAAACTTGATTCACCATCAGTGACACCGATATCTTCTACTTTCCCTCCATCTCCAATGCCTTGTTCATCTACAAATCACAGATCTCCTCCACACAGTCAAAAATTGCCATCTCCTTCATCATCAACTGACTTTTCAGATTCTAATGTAATTACCCCATCATCTAATAAATCTGATTTGCCAATTGTGGCATCATCAGCTTCTTCTGAATCAGTGCCCCTATCAGCATCAATTGATGAAGACTTGATGATGTCTTCAGAACTGTCATCTAATTTAGTTGAATCAACTAGTAATCAGAACACTTCTTCACATCCTTTTGAACCCATTCACACTACATCTTCCTCTTCTTTAACAGAAGATGCCCATTTACATTCTTCATCTACTGCATCATGTTCTTCTCTAGAACTTCCTGAGCAGTCATCAGCAACTCCTATTTCATCATCTGTGCAAGACCCTATCAAGGTGCCTGTGTCAGCCTCCTCCTCTTCCTCATCATCATCGCCATCATGTATGGAACCATTATCTTCGGAAGTATCCAACTCTCAGTCATCAGCCCCAGTTTCCTGTATCAAAGAGTCACAAAAATTAATTAACAGTGCTGCTGACTCTCTGTCTCCTACTTTAAACACTGCTTCTCCTTCCAACATGGTACAACAGACATCTGTTGCTTCAACTCCTTGCCTGTCTAGCAAATTGCCTTTTAAGTTAATATCTTCTTCATCAGCTGAATCATCATCATCATCATCATCATCATCATCATCAGAAACATCAGATTTAGTCATTTCTGTAAACAGTAGTTCTAACATTCCAGTTTCACACAAAGTTTGCAACTCTCCTAATGTGGATACAGGCCTTAAACCCTCCCTTTGTGAAGATGAACAAAATGCTTTGGAAAGTTTAGTGAACAGTAAAACTGAAAGTGATTTGACTAAGGAAATGACAGAAAATTTAGAACCTGAAAACACCAGTACTAGTCAGAAATCAGAAGAGGATGCACAACCACCTGGTACATCTGTTGATATTGATCCAAATAAATATTTGGAACAAATATCAGAAAATTCTGTTGAGGAGAAACCTAGTGAAAATAATACTGAAATCAAAACAACTTCTGTGAGTTCTGATACTCTTGGAGCTGAACAATTGATTTCCAAGACCAAAAGTGATGTGAATGAAGGCCAACCAGTTAGTTGCAGTGATGTTGCTAGCCAGCCATCAGATTTTAAATGTGAGTTGGCTAATTCTTCTGACACTGAAGTTAGCAGGTTATTATGTGATGGTAAAAAACCTGTTGGTGATGTGACAGGTGCTCCTCAGAAGTCTTGTGACATTAAATGCGACTTGTCTGTAACAGATGACATTAAAACTAATGAGAATTTCAATTCACAGACTCTGATTGCAGACACTGATCAATCAGTAATGGAATCTGATATAAAAGAGGATAAAAATTTGGAAAGTGGAGAGAAAGAACGTGCCTCATCAGAGTCTCAAACTGAAATAAAAACTGAAAAATCTACTTCTATTAAGACTTACAGTTCATCTAAGGTTGATATTAAGACAGATTCAAAAGTGAAGTGCGAGGTAGAGGAGAAAAGTGAGGTTGGAATTTCCTACAATAGTCAGTCCAAATCAACTATTAAGGATGACAGTTCTGACATTTGCAAGAATGAGAAACAAGAGCAAGTAACCTGTGAGGAAGATGACTTGCAAAGTTTTAATAAAAGCAGTAAATGTGAAGAGCTAGCATTACAACTGCAGGAAAATAGTTGCCATTCAGAAGAATCGACAGACTCTGGCAGTCGAAGGCTACGTGGAAGACCCCGAAAGACCAGTGCAGAGACTGTCTCTGCTGAGCAAATGAAAACCCAACTATTGAACCCTGGAAATATTATAAACTTACGCCTTCGCCGAGACCGTCCATCCTTAAAGAATGGGAAATGTAAATACTGTTGCTGCAAAAAACGCTGTCAGGCCAGCTGTGTTCAGAACAAGTGTATGGGTTGTATTTTAGATGGCAATTCAATATGTCGTTGTAGTTTAAAAGAAAGCTTGATGAAAAATATTCAAAGTATAGCTTTGTCTGTTAATACAATGTGCATGAATTGTCATGGAAAGAACAAAAGATCTGTTCGGGCTTGCAAGCGGAAACGCTCACCAAGTCCACAACCAAACAAACGACGTGGTGTTCTGCAAAGTCAAGTAAAACCCTCCACTACAACAAATCAAAAATCATCCAAAAATTCCTCAAAAGTATCTAGAACAAACTTTAAAACCAAACTGACTACAACTCCTCACAAAACAATTGCCAAATCACCCCACAAAAAATCCCTAACAAAAACCCCTTCTAAAAAAGTAATTGAAGTTGAATTGAAAAAAATCTCTCGAGAACCTTCTAAGCAAAAAGAACCCAGATGTAAATTAAAGAAAAAGCTCAGTGTCAATCTTTTGAAAGAAAACCCTGTTGTCTCTCTGAAGCAAATGAGCTCATTAGAGTCTCTGTCAGCTAGCCAGACAAGTAAAAAGGAGGATAGCACAAAGCATGTATCAACAAGGCGTTCACTGAGGAGTAGAAAGTCTCTTGATGAAAGTACACCAGTATTGCAACAGATGCGCCGATCAAAGTCGGAACAAAAGCTTGATTCGAATAATGACAGTGCATCAAAATACCAAATTGATTTGGCTCTTACAGACAATATGAATGATACAAAGATCAGTTCTAAACTTTCACAAGACCATCTCAGGACAAATAGCAAAAGCAATGCAGCTCAGCCATGCTGCAGTACAGCAGATGATTGTTGTAGTACATGTGCTGACAACTTTAATAAAAAATTTGTAGATAATCGTGCTCTAAAAGAACTGCGGCAGCGTGTTAAACTTGGACCTTTTAAATGGGACTTGGAAGAATCAGATACTGGTGGACGAGCTCACACGAATGACGAATCTAATAAATCTAATAATGCAAATACTGTGTCAACTTGCAACACCAGTGTATCTAATACAAGCAGTAGTAGTAGCTCTTCTAAGGTATCAGAAAATACCTTACAAGTATCCCAGTTAACTCCCTCCTCTTCTGCATCATCATCAAGTAGTATGGATGATGAACTTGTGAAAACATCCATGACCCCACCAATCAGGACTTACTCTAGAACCCAGTCCCCAACTTCTCGGATCCGTGTTGGCCGAACATACAGTAAAGCATCTGACTATCAGGCCCTCCCCCCTGGGGTAATACCCATTGTAGACTGTCTGCGAGCATCATCACGCAGTTCAGCCAGTCACCTGTGTGACATGCCCCGTGTACATGTAGTACGAGTAGATAAAAAGGGCAACATGTTTGAAACTCGAGAACCTTACCCTCTGCCCAGAACACCTGTGGACACTGACATAAGTCGTAGTGTACTTGATGAGGAAAAAGTTTCTGGCCAAAGGTGGAAACTGCAAAGAACTAAAATGAAAACAGATGGCTATCCATTTAGTTTTAAGAAAACACGAATTCAATAACTACAGTGCATTGATTAGGATATTCTTTAATTAACTACTTATTGTGATTTTACTATTTGTTTTTGTTTTTCTTTATATTCCCTTTTTTTTTTCTGTTACCCCTTTCATTTTACTTCAATTAAATATTTATATGGAAGAATTCACTTGCTGAAACGTTTTTAAAAAAAAATAAATAAGTTTTGAAATCTTGTTAAATTACTAAATTGCTTTTGATAGTTTAATTTGATGAGAGAAACTATCTGGGGATAATAGTCAGGCCATCTTTAATTTATTGTCAGTAAAGTTTGACTACCTTCTTTACTTGAAATACACTAATGATTGCCAACCACTCAGCTTTCTTCTTACTATTATTATTATTATCATTATTATTATTATTATATTTTTAAAGATGTATTTATCCCCCATTGCCTTTCAATAAATTATTCTGATTTTTGAGTGGGGAGTTTTTTGTTAGTCTAGAACAAGCATTTTAGTTGACAAGCAATAGACAAAATATCACCTCACCCTTGTGTAAATAAATGGAAAAAAAAATTGTAAACACTTGTCTGTTGACAGAAGTATCAGCTGCAAGTAATTTTGTCTGAAAAGGCAGATAAAGATATGTCTTTGTATATAGTTTTTTTTTTCTTTTCTTTTTTTTTTCTGGAACATAATCTGAACTTTGCTGCTGGTCCCACTGAGTTAATCTGTATGATAAATTGTATTGTGTATGTAAATATAACACTCACCCTCTTGCTTTTTCTGTGGGCTAAAAAATTTTGTTTCCTTTGTTGCCCTCTCATTTGTATAAGAAAGTCGTCTATTCCTAGATCACCTTCTCCAACATTTCATACAAATAATGATCATGCGTCAAATTTAATTTTAATAATTATGATTGGAGTTTCAAAATTCATCCAAATAATGCTAGCATGGGTAGCTGGCTGTAAAGTTATTTATGATTTTAATAGTTCCAATAATATAATTAATATAAATAATAATAATAATAGTGATGTGGACAGCAGAATTGGTAGTATCTGATAAAATATCTTGCATTTTGTCATGTTCTGACTTCAAATCTTCCTCACATCAACTTTGTTGTTTATCTTTTGTCTAAGGTCAATTAAATAAGTATTGATTTATAAATAATGGTGTTGATGTAATTCTGCTAAGCATGGCCACACACACACACACACACTCGTATTCCATTGAGTGAAACTAGTATAATAATGATAATGTTTCTGGCAGACAAACAGGGCCTGAGATTTATGGATGGAAATTAACTCTTTAGCATTCAGATTACTTTGTGAAATGTAATGCTTATTTATTGACATTATTTTGAGTCAACCATGCATTATCTCATAGCTTTGAGATTTTGATGATGATTGGTTATTTTTAAAATGACATTGTAGGGTAGGTGTGAGAAGGCAGCTCTGGCTGATTTGAGGATAAAGCAGGTAGAATATTAGGATCGGATATGGCTGGTTTAAATGCTAAAGGGTTAACCAGTAACATCAACCTCAGTGCTTTGCTGGTACTCCATTTTATATTAATAATAATTGCATCTAATTTAAGCACAAGGTCATTGATTTTGAAGGGAAAAAGTTAGTCAACACCATATGTAACTGGTACTTTATTTTATTAACTCCTGAGGAATGAAAGGCAAAACTGACCTCAGTGAGATATGAACTCAAAATGTAAAGAGTTGGAATGAATACCATATGGCTTTTCTCCCACACTCTAACAAGTCTACTAGCTCATCACCCTCATAATTATAATAATATTGATTACATACAGAGAAACAGTTCCTCAGATGAAAACCTCAGATTGCAATGTGTTTATAATTGAAATGAAGCAATAGCATATAACACGAACCAGCCTCTAATATAGTCACTCAAACTGTTAGAAAGAACAGCTAAATTTCTCTTGAATTACACTCTACCATTTAAAATAGAAAATATATGCTGAATGTTGTTGTCCTAAGATGTATGCCTGGGGGTGGGGAACCAAGACAAGATGAGTATGGCTAGAATGTGTTTGGATAAGGTTGAACTGTAGTAGTTGAAACCAACTTGTAGACTCACAAGGAACTTAACTTCTGACAACCCTTGCCATATCGATAATACTGATCATGTTTAACAATGAATGAAAGTTAACAAAAGGCTCTATGTAACACTAAGGTCATAATGTTCATGTTACTAGGAATTAATATATTTGTTTATATATATATATATAGATAGATAGATACTTGTTTATTTATCATTGATGAACTCGAGCAGCTAATATGTATGAAATTCAGCTCTTTTTAAATGCCTTGTTTTGCAGCGTTAATTCTCTCTCTCTCTCTCTCTCTCTCTCTCTCTCTCTCTCTCTCTCTCTCTCTCTCTCTCTCTCTCTCTCTCTCTCTCTCTCTCTCTCTCTCTCTCTCTCTCTCTCTCTCTCTCTCTCATACATGTGTTGAGAGAGAGATTGAAAGTTCACAAGTAGCTTCATATTCTCAGTGAAACTATTAATTGCTTCAAAATAACTATAAACTCTTGTGTTGAGTATGTGTTGAAATTTGTAAACATAAGCATTTATCTAATTACATATATTTATTTGTTCAGTGTCTATTTTAGCATGCTAGCATGGCCTAGATGAGGAGAGGTATTTGAGGCAGGATCTTTACAACTGAAAGCTCTTTTTGGTACCAATCAATCCCTGTGTTGCTTGTAAGGGGATCCCCCCTCCCCCCAAACAATTGAAAAGCACAGAGCATGCAGACAATCTGTTGACAAAATGTCGACAACCTCACTGTTTGCAGTTCATCTGCAAATGGGGACTTCACTGTTTATAAGTCACACATGTGTATATGTATGTGTATATATATATATTATGTATATTTATATATATATTATGTATATATATATATATATATATTATTTATATATATATATATTATTTATATATATATATATTATGTATATATATATATATATATTATTTATATATATATATATTATATATATTATATATATATAATTATATATATAACAAGGCATTGGCCGTGTAGGCTTTAGTATAGATACTTTTTCCAAGATGCTACACTGGGGCTGAGCCCAAAGCTACATGGTTGAGACATGAACTTCTTAACTCCACAGCCTTTAAGTGTAAAATCTCTAATTAGTTCTACTATAAATTTCTTCAATTAAGATCTCTTAGAAACAATGACATTGATTTTTTTTTTTTTTAAAGCTAACAGAAATAAAAGTTGTAAACTGTATTTTGGTTAAAATATTTGATGACTACCGTTAGTTGCAATAATATTTTATGATTATATTTGAAATGATTATTCTTATTGGCAGAACTAATAGAAAGGCAGACAAAATACTTTCCAGTACTTACACCCCTTTCTCAGTTGGTTCATATCCCACTGCTGTGAACTTTACACTTTATCACTCTGTGGCTGCTAAAATAAAGTGTTAGTCAAGTTTAAGGCTGATAATTTTGAAAGTATCTCTCCTTGCCTCTCAAAATATCTAGCCTTGTGCCTTGTACCAACTTCACAATTTTCCATTGTCCCCTTTGTAGCTCTTAACATTTCATGCCTATAAAATATTTTTTCATCATTTGTAAGATCTTCTTAGCTATATGGCATTTCTATAACAAAGTCATGACAGTCCAATAACTGGAGCCAATAAAAAAAATTGTATTTGTGTGTGTGTGTGTGTAAAATTAGTGTTTTAAATGCATAAAGTAAACATACATAAAAACCAACATAAATACAAGCATTAACTAAACAAAGAACTAATATATATATATATATATATATATATATATTTATTTATTTAGTCAAATATTTATTATAAGATTGTTGGCAGTTATTTCAAAATAGATGTTAACTCTTATTATCATTATGTGTTTGTATATTCATGCATGTATGTTGATGGTGCCCCTCCATGGAAACAGCCCACAGGCTAAAACTAGTAAGAGAATATGTTTAGGATATAAAATATCCCTTCTGTAAGGCCTATTAGCAATGAGTATAAATTTTAATTAAGAATATCAGTATATTAAGCATGCTTTCTGGCATTTTATGATGACAATGTGTTTGATTTGTGTGTGTGAAAACAGAAATCTCCAATTTTCTCACACTCACCAACATGAGAGCCTTTATATGCCTGCAAGACTTGCTAGATACAGCAGCCATATCTTCCTTGAATCACACCCTACCATATGACATACAAACAGGATATATTAGAAAATGTAATCCTAAAGTGATGGGATTGTCATGGCTGGAATGTCTGTGATCATTGATTGATCTGGAACTAAACAACAATGATATATATTTCTCTAATATAATCCATAAAAAATAACTGGAAAAAAAATTCTATATCTCATCAAAATGTTCTTGATATATTCTAGCATCTAAGTGATTTTTTTTTAATAGCCAGCAGTAAAGGTCTTTTAGACTTCATGGCTAAGGCCATGATGTCTAAAAAAAAAATCAGAGATCATTCATTTGTATATTTTGTTTTAGCATTTAGTTGGTTTTATTGAAAAAAAACACTTTTTCTTTTTGCATTATGAATGACAAAAACTGGATCTACACAAGTTATGTGAAGAAAAATGAGTGTGTATATGTATGTGTGTGTATGTATGTATATATATATATATAATATATATATATATATATATATATATATATATAATATATACACACACATGCACACAGACACATTATATGCTCACACATGTATATATGTATATATATATATATATTTACACTCAGACAGTCGTATATATGAAAATTCTGTAAATTTTGTTTTTTTAAATTCCCTATCCCTGTTTCCCAGCAAATTGTATGTTCTAATCTGCCATGGTACTGTGTTAATATTTCACTCTGTACCACCTGTTTGAGACTGATTGAAAATAAAAATATTCATTTATCATAATAAACCTCTGAAATATATATACTTCATAGTTTGACTTTCATCACGCATTTTTTTTTCTCAAATTCACTTTCCTCTTTATAGATTTTCTAAATGAATGAATAATTGTAAATCCTTGCACCCATTGCTATGCACAATAAGGCTTTCTAGTGGGATTAATTCTTTTGTGCCAAGACAGTTCTGACAGAAATTCTATAACGTAAAATATTCTAATTATCGCCAACACATTTTCAGTATCTATATACTTCAGTTATTTTTTAAGATGCTCAAGTGTGAATTGAAAGTGATTTGGTTGCTATTCCTACTTAAGTAAATATTCATATGGAAGCTTCCAAGTTGGCTTGTATTTTCTTTATGGTTTAATGATAAGAAGAAGGGCATTACCCTCAACTTTAGCTTCGTTTCTGAGAAAAGTGATAGGAAACCATGATTCATGACTTCAGGTAATAAGAATCAGTGAATCAAGATTTTAAGTCATCCTCTGACCTGAATGCTTGTAACAAAGTGGACATCACTAAAAGCATTCATGGGTCCACGTTGAGATCAGCTTCCTTAAATTCATTGCTATATAACCCTTTCTACAATAGGCACAAGGCCTGTGATTTTGGAGGAGTGGGTTAGTCAATTACATTGACCCCATTCTTTGACTGGTACTTATTTTGTCAAGGATGAAAGGCAAAGTTCACCTCAATGGAATTTGAACTCGGACCATAAAGACATGCTAACAATTCTGCCAGCTTGCCATCTGTATTGCTAATATAGTTAATACTTCTATCACTATATAATAGACTAGTTAGATAACTCTACACACATTATGTAATAGAACACAGAATACTGTGTACATTTTATAGGTGCAGGCATGGCTGTGTGATAAGAAGCTGGCTTCCTGACTACATAATTCTGGATTCAGTCCTACAGCATGGCACATTGGGCAAGTGTATTCTGATATAGCCTTGGGCCTCATGAATGGATTTGGAAGATGGAAACTGAAAAAAGCCTGTCATATATATACCTACGTGTATGTCTGTTCCCTCACACACACTGTTTGACAACCAGTGCCGGTGTGTTTATGTCCCTGTAACTTGGTGGTTCAACAAAAGAGACTGATAGACTAAATACCAGGCTTTAAAAAAAAAGTACTGGAGTCTATAGATAATTTTTCAAAACAGTACTGCAGTCTAATCACTTGAACAAATAAAAGATAAAAGATCTGCTGAGGTCATCTTTGCTTTTCATCCTTCCAGAATTAATAAAATGAAGCACAATCCTGGGTGATGAACTAATGGAATTGTTAGAGCATTGAACAGAAGAAATTACAAAATTTGTTTAAATTCTGAGTTAAACTGCAACTACACTGGTACCAAATTATCGTCCTTTGTCTTTCCCGTAGCCAATATTGGTGGTATGGGAAGGGGATATTTACTGCATGGGCAGCAACTAGTTTTCCACAAAGAATCCTTGCCCAGAACTTCATTCACTCTGCACTTTGAAGATGGATGGAATATAACCTACCTTACTTGAAAAACAGGTAAGGGGTAGTGACAGGAAAGGCATCTTGCTATAAAGCAACACCAACAATATTTATCTAACCCAGTTCTTTGTAGAATTGAGCGGTGACCCCCTCCCTTGAGTGGGGTGAGATGGAAAATTGTTTATGGGTATTGGGGAAAAGGGGTCCAGCAAGGGAGGTGATAGATGCATTTTTATAGTTTAGTTTTTGTCTTCTATTTAAATACTAGCTTTTAACTCATGTCATGTAATATGATTAACTGCTTCTTAGCTACAATCCCTACAATGACAATGTTAACAAGACTTCAAAATGTGATTAAACAAAGGCAGTGGATTTCTAAATGGCAACTCTTGTTGGCTGTAGACAAGTGCGCCATTTGGGAGAAAAAACCCTGAATTCACCTACTGCACCACACCTTTTACCATTTAAACCAGCCATATTCAGCTCAAATATTTTGCCTATTTTATATTCAAACAGCCAGATTTAGCCTCTTCATACCTACCTACAATGTCATTCTAAAAAGAATCACGTCATCAAAATATCAACACTCTAATATAATGCATGATTAATTAAAACAATGTCAATTAAAATATGCATTATATTTGACAGAATGTTAAACAGTTAAGAAATTTACAAGTGAACATGACCTAGGCATAGTGTCAACAATAGACTGTGTTGGATAAATTACATTTCTAAAATTGTCAAGAAAGGTTGTTGATGTCTTAGTATTATTCAATAAGACATTTGCCAACCACTCATGTAGCTATTTATTTAAAACTATATATGAGTATAGTACATTCACACTTACAGTTTGCATTTCCAGTCTGGAACCTCCATCCCAAGTATTGATCAACTGGAAGTAGTTCATTGACATGTAATCAGATGAACTCCCTTTATCACCATATCTAGAATATCTTGCTTCTCTGATCCAGCAGCTGACTTGTTAGAAGCCCTGAAGATTATCCACAATCTTTCCAAAAACTTTGGCCAGCTTTTTGAATTCAATACCTCTGTCACCTGTAAGACACACACTTATAAAATGAAAAAGCAGCACAACACCTATGACTCAGAAACATGAGATAAACGACCCTTGTCAGTTGTTAACTGTTGGAACATTGTATCTTTCGAAAAATCAATAACACCACCTCTGATGTCCACATGCATCCTTTCCTCCTTATGGCTCTTTTAATGTCCACTTTTCAGTCTTTTTGCACTTTATCTTTTGTACTTCTAGCTTTCATTGCTGTCTTTCTTTACTCAACATATTGCTAATTTCTGTCCCCTTCTTTTACCCCTTTTTCAACAAGTTGTAGTGCACCTGAGCACTGTATACAACAAGCTCATGTTTTAAAACCACTGAATGGTAGCAATCCACCACCAACAGCATAATTGTGGTATGTGTACATGTATATATATGCAGGGTGTTCAGGCTAGATGTGACAGTTTGCATAAAAGGAAAATAAAACACAATATCTCAGCCTTAAGAGAGCTTCAGAAGCTGGCACATGCATTCCTCACAGTGCCCCAGGGAAGATATTTGAACACTTCCTTGGTCTTGACCCCAGCTCTGCCTTGGTGTTTCAAGCAGAGTAGTTGGTATCTTTCTCAACTGCATCCTACATATATTAATCCAAGGGATTAAAATTGGGAAACTTAGAAAGCCAGAAATTAGGTGAAGTCATAGTAATTCTTTGACAGCCACTTAAGACTCTTTGCAGAGTATGGCAAGGAGCCAAATCCTGTTGTCTTGAGGAATAATTCATTAGCGTTTTTTTTGTTTTTTGTTTTTTTTTTCAAATTCAAAAATGCATGCAGAAATAAAAGGCATTGCCAAACTGTTTTATATTATTTGAAAGAGAATTTTTTGCTCTACAAGATAAAATATTTTGCCAATGCGTTTTATTTCTACATGCATTTTTAAATTTGTAAAAACTCGCTCATGAATTATTTCTCAACCCAATAAATTGGTTGTATAAGGGAGGTAAATCAGTAAATGCACAAGTGCATATACATGTGTGTATGTATGTGCGTAGCGTGAAAGTTTAGTGGTAAAAATGGAAGAAATAGAACTTGATATGTTAAGTATGGTAAATATATTTATGTAGATCTGAAAATATTAAAGATGTGTACTTGTCTTATGCTAATGTTAGTATATTCACATTCGCATAGTGTGAATATATTGTCTATATACTCTTGTATAAAAGTATGACTTTTTTTTTTTAATTATTAGATTTCTTCCAAGAAAGAGAGATCTGGTTTCTAATAAAGAAGCAAAGCTCCATCACTGGAATATGGATAACTACAATAATGTTACATGTTGAGCTACGGAAAAAGTCTTGCATATCTTTACTGTTTCACTTGGAGATGTTATCTCTAAAGTGTCTGTTAGCCAGGCTCTCTTTGCCTGAAATTCCTAGCTTTTCCATAAAGTTACTTAGACATTTACTAAAATAACCAAATGCACCAATAATTATTGGTATGCGATTTTATAATTAAAGATAAATGAGCAGCAAGCTGTGAAACAGTTGTTCATAAATATTCTCCATTTTGCAAATTTTGGAAGAGATGTGCATATCTGCATGGTAGCTTACTTCAATGGCCATACATTATTTTTCTTTACTGTTGTAAATAACGGTATCAGACTTCAGTGTTTGTACCAATATTCCTTGTGTGTAAACAGCAGAGGTATTGTTTGTATTTATCTCAGAGCAACTTTTTTCTGTGGATAGCACTATATGTTTTACCAACAATATCATGTTGCAGCAGGAGGTGGTATCTCAAAGACATTTTTCAGTAACTACTGGTTACATGTGTTATGTCCTCTACAAAAAACTTACATAACTGACACTTGTGGTTGCATCTTGGACGTTTAAAGGCTTTATTTGTTCATAAGATATTTCATAGCTCTGTCTCTCTTGCTCTTAGATTGCTTAAAACCTAACAAGTAGGTACCTTTCTGCCTAGCAGAGAAGGATACTGCATACTCTGACCTGCAGTGTGATGATCTCTATTTTAATATTACTGTTGACCCAGGGATAATGATTTCAGCATTTTAGTTTCAATTCTCCATGTATAGGTATGTATTGCATTTTTTTTCTTACCAGAAACCTTAAGTTTCCACCTACTTTTGTCTTTTTTTTATCAAGATAAAATGCCAATAGGATGCTTATATTGTGCAACCTTTGAACGTGATACCTGTAGGTTATGTCATTCAACAACTGCTCTTTGCTGAACAGCTGGTTAGGTAACCATATATAGATGATATACATCAGCTTGAGGACGATTATATCAGCTGGTACTAGATTATCAACCCTAGAATGATAAAAGCCAAAGTTGACTTTGATGGTATTTGAACTCAAAACATAAAGCACTGTAATTAAATACCATGAGGGAGGAGGCTCTATGAAAACGTATGACCTGCCAGATTTTTCCAAATTACACTATTGTTTTAAAGGAAGGACACATTGTATGACCCTAGATACACTGCATCTGAGAAACAAAGAAAGATGGGTGGTCGTGGCTAGAATGTCTTTGGATTTGAGCTGCCATCTTGTCTGACACTGCACTATGTTTTGGTAGTATTTACTTTATTATTCCAGTTAAAACTAGATCTCAACTGAATAAATGTACCATGTTATATTCAATTCTTACATTCCAGAATTACAACCCTTTGCCTAAGTTGTCATTACAAACATCAACCTACAGTGTTTACTTTATTTCAGTCATACAATTATTTGCCCAACTGTTTCAATATAAGTAGAAAATGTTTCATTTCATTGATGTAATACTATATCATAATTTTGATGGTCTTCCTTCTCAATGAAGGTCTAGACTTTCAGAAAGATTTTCTATAGAAATTAAGACAAAAACATGAAATTCTATTTAAAAATATAAGAAAGGTAGTGATGTAATTCTGTAATTACAATGGGAGCTTGACTAACTATTGCTATAATGACTGTATAATTAGTGGCAGTTGTCATTAATTACTGCTACAAGTGATTTTGTGATTAGCAGCAATTGTGGCTAATTAACTCTACAAATGGGTTTATAGTTACAGAGGCAACTGAGGCTAATTACTGCTATTACTAGTGGTAGTTGTGACTAATTACTACTATGACTAATTACAGTGGCAATTGTGACTAATTAAAATGTGACTGCATAATTAAAGTAGAAGTAACTAATATGTGTAACTGGGCCTGGTGCAGCCTTCTGGCTTCCCAGACCCCAGTTGAACCGTCCAACCCATGCTAGCATGGAAGGCGGACGCTAAACGATGATGATGATGATGATGATGACTGCTATACTTGTAGCAAGATTTGTTGAACACCTAATAAATATTGAAACAATAGAACCCAAGGAAATAAGTAATAGTTTATACTGACTTACAGAGACAAGGTATTTCATTGTGCAACCATAATATACTATAAAGTATATTAAATGATTTTATAAGTGATTACCATGTTCAAATGTATTAGCAGTGCTCTTTACATCACTTGTTAAGGTTACCTCTACAGATACTATAGAAATTATAGCGAGCACTGATTTTCATTATGATGTTTTGTATCCGAAACACCAGATGTAAACAAACAATGAGATGGAAATGAAAAATGGGTGTATATGCCATATGTCAGGAGTTTTTTGCTCCTTCATCAGTACCTATCTTACCCATTAATCAGTATTGGCTATAATTTCTATAGAATATCTGTAGAGATACCTTAACAAGTGAAGTAATAGTTTTATGTCAGCAAATTGTAATACAACTAATTGAAACAGTAGAATATGTTTTTGTAACACAAGAGAAGGCTTCAAGCAGAAATGTTCATTGCAGAAAGATCAAAGTATCAGACATCTTTTTGCCATAAAATATGTTCTATTGTTTGAACTGTATATTACCTGAAAACATAACTCTGTTTTTCTTTTTTATAATAATGAAATTATTGTGTATAGTGCTCAGGTGCACTACAACTCATCAAAGGTACATGTAGAGTACATAGAATTATGTACAAAAGTCAGGAAAGTGAACAGTATATGAGTTAGAATACACATGTGTGCATGCATATGGCAGGGGGGGGGGGTATCAGGTGTAGTGTTGGCAAATTTCAGGAACCATGGAGGCTTTAAAGGATGCAATATCTCGGCAACTAACAACTGATGCAGCTAGTTTGTTCCATGCAACTCTGAGAGTGAAAAAATGTTTCTGAAAGTCATGGGAGTTGTGCTGTTTTCTGACTTTGTAGGCATGCCCACGTGTTAGACACATGGAGCTCAAAATGGTTGATGGCATGATGGTTAATAATTTTGTGGGTGTTTACTAAGTCAGTTGCCAGACGTCGGAGTTTCAATGTATCTATGACCAGGGAAGCAAGGCGTTTAGAGTATAGTAGATGCCTGATGGAGGGTATTCGCTTGGTTGCATGTCTCTGAACAGTTTCCAGGAGGTCAAAGTCCTAAGCCAGATAGGAGTTCCAGACTGGTGATGTAAATTTCTGTTATTATGTAGAAAAATGACTGTTGCAACAATATTTCGATGATGATGATGAGTTCAAATCATACTTAAGTCCATTTTGCCATTCATCATTCCACAGTTGATTAAATAAATAATAGGGGTCAATGTCATCAACTCTATCATTGAAGGGAGCTGCCCCATCATGGCCACAGTACAATGACTGACGCCAGTAAAAGAATAAAAGCAAAATTCATGAGGTGAAAGATTATATGATTATTGTTAAATCTCAAGTCATCCCTGATTGAGCAGACCCACCATCAAAGACATTCAAGTGGTGACCATCCTGTGCACCATCCATCCTTTTAAGGCAGTAGGGTGTAGATGTGATTGCTATTTCTAGCAGGCTGAGTGATAACATAGAAACTCCCATGTGAAATGGTGAATGTGAGGTGGTAAACAGCATAAATGAAATAAAATGGCTACAACCAGGAATGAAAAAGAGACTCACATTACAGAATTAGCATTAAAAAGAGATGAAACAAAATTAACATTGAAACAATGTTTAGATTTATTGCTGCTAAAACTTTCAATATTTTTATAAAAGATTCCTATTATATAATAAATTAATAATATAACTGCAGTTTCATTACTGCATAACACTTTCCTTTCAAAATACTTCAATTTAGATTAGCTGTCTCTGTTATAAATGAAACAAATTTCTTTGAGCTAAATTTTAGGTTATATAGAAAAGGAGAAAGAAAGAGAAACAAACCAAAAATTGAAAAAATACAAATTAAGAATTGGGATGTTTTATTCCAAAATAGAGTAGAACAAAACAGTATGAAATGAAATAACTTTTTTTTTCTTCTTTTATTGTCCAGACAAACAAAAGATGTTTATGAATTGATAAATGATTTCACTCTAGATGGCAATGTTTACTAGAGAGAACTACTAAGAGCTTCCATTTTCTGGTTAATCTCAGCTCGTTTCTTACTTATAGCTGGCTCACTCTCAATGTAGGCTTGTTTATTCATTTTATTATTTATTAATTTCTCAGCATAATTTATAGCTTGATTGATAAGTTCCTTGTATTGGCTATCAAGCTTCTGCAGCTCAGCAACCTGTTAGATATTAAAACAAAACAGTATTAACTCATGTGAATGCATTCAGACAGGAACAGTTTAACCCTCTAACATTCAGATTATTTTGTCAAGTGTTATACTTATATATTCACATTTTATAAAATTAATCCTGTATTATCTCATAGCTTTGAGATTTAGAAGATGCGATTGTTTATTTTTAGGATGACATTGCAGGGTAGGTGTGGGAAGCTGGATCTTGCCAGTTTAAACATAAAACAGGTAGAATATTTAGGCCAGATATGGCCGGTTTAAATACTAAAAGGTTAAGACTCAAGTCAAACAAGCAAAATTGAAATGATGATTATGGGTTTTCAGTGAAATGAGGGAGAGGATTGAAGCAGATGTTAAGTGGGAACATTAAGAAATGTTCAAGAAGAGTGAGACATATTGAATGGTAAGTGATCAAAATATCTTTCCCTGTTTGAAGCAATGAAATTTCAATCATGAGAAAATTGAGATTAAAGAATAACTGAGAATTTTGCATTTGACACAGCAAAGTAAAGAAAAACTATTTTAACAATTTAAATAAGAATATGATAGAAAAATTGGATTGTAAATGACAAAATAAATTTGTGACTAAATAATTCACTTTATTCTCATAAAGTAAATTATAAATCCTGATAATTTGATGCAGAACTGCCAGAGAAACTATGTTATATTATGAAAGTGTAGTATATCTCAAAAATTACGTAGGATCTTAAATAACAAGTGAACATTTAAAATTTTAGACTCTAAAATTAAATGTACTGGATATTCTTTCTGCAGGGAACAGTGAAAAACAAGTACAAGCTCATATCATGTAAATAATCTTCAACATTCTCTTCTGTCTTCATAAGGATAAGACAACACTTCAAGATGTGTCCTTTATACCAGCCGGCCTATTTTTACTACTGTCCACTATCCATGGAAAAAGACCAATTGAGTAATAAAGGATTGACTTTATTGAAAAATCCATGAAAATCTTTCTCTATAATAAAAAAAGTTATGCATGTATATTGATGTGTATATTATCAAGAAATACTAGTAAAAAAAGCTAACCTAATAAATGATCTGATGCAAAAGAAACAGCTAAAATAATGGAGATAAAAAAAAAGATCGGTGAAAATGAACTCACTTTTTCAGCAGCTTCTGCTCCTTCTTCTTTTAGAGTAGCTTGAAGGGTATGTATCCGCTGAGTCAGCTGTTTGTAATCACTATCGATTTTCTTGCGACTTGTCTGGAAAACACTGGCTTCTTTGTTGCTTTTAAACTTGTTTGTAGCATCATCATATGCTTGATACAGAGCACTTCTCTTATCATGGCTACTCTGAACTTCTTCAATCAAACTTGCAATTCTCATTTTGCTCTCTTTAGCTTCATCCTATTTATAGAAATATTGAGAGTTTATGCATGTACATACTTATATGTAAAACATATACACACACACACACACATATATATATATATAACATACTTACGAAGATTTATAAATATATAAACACACACTCACAAAGATAATATAAATGTATACACATACACGAGTGTATATTATGTATACATGTATAAAAATAAATGTATAGACAGGCAAACAACTGGTATTGGATCATGTTATAATTATATAGCACACAGTGGGGGAAATGCTTTAAGGAGTTTAAATCACAAGGGATTGGTAACAGTTCCATTCAGAAATATCCATAATAGTTGTGTATATGCTTGTATATACCAGGAATAGTTATAAGGCAAGTTCATAGTATTGATATTAAATATTAGGCTAAGGGAGTTCATCACAGGTTAATCCTTACAACTGAAAGAGAAGGAAGGTGCAGATTGTCTCTTACAGCTGTTTCAAGAATAAATACCCAGTTGGTGCAGTTCTCTGCAAGCAGTCTGCAACCAACATTTTAATGGCAGTCCATTCCATTTTTGGAGGAAAAGTGAGTTAGGACTTGATAAGAAATGAATACCTATGAGGAGTGGAATATGTGTGTGTGTGTGCATGGACAAACATATAAATACTTTCATCATCATACACTTACTTTACCATGCTTGCATGGGACAGATGAAATTTAGTGAGGCAGATGATTTTCTACAATTTGATGCCCTTCCTGTTGCCAACCTTCACCGGTTTCTCTCAAAATGGTAATATTGCTTTTCAGTTAGATGTACTTCCTGTTGCTAAGTTGCTAACTCTAATCTGTTTTTTTTTGTCAAGAAAGGGGTCTTTTATTTCACACTTCTGTGATTGCAAAAGGCACTTCATTTCATATTATGCCAGTCAACTCTGTTAAAAACAAGTACCAGCCAACTGCTGATGCAACTTTCTCACCCTCCCTATGTCATATCTTCAATGTTTGGCTGAGACAAGTGTGAAAGCTAAGAGTGTGCGCGTGCGTGCGTGCACTTTCAACTACATAGGTACTTCAAAACTATTCATAAAAGTATGGTACTAAGTACAATCATATACAAATGGCTATGATTTACAGAAAGGAAACAATTTCTTCCATTCATAAATGAACACCAGAATATGACTGTGTAGCTTAGAAGTTCACATTATTTCCACATGGCCTCAGGTTCAATCACATTGTGCACCATGTTTGAACAACCATCTACTGTTGCCTTAGGTCAATCCAATCCTTCCAAATGAAACTGTGCAGAAGCCCATTGGATGGACTGTAATTGTTCTTCTTGGATTATAGACTAAATGTCTCCGAGCTTAGCACCACCACATAGGTTTGGGTGTCTTTAGCAGAGTGAGCTCTGCTATAATCATTTGGACCAGGTTTCCAGTCTGAGGATAACCCATAAGACATGATTGTTTTTCCTTGTCTCAATGTCAATGCAAACAGGAAAATGTCCTACGTGTTACCTGTCTTTCTCTGATTAAACCACAAAAAATATGAATAAACTATTCAAACAGTTAAAACAATTACAAAATAAGATGTGTTAATGATAATACTAACCTTTGTAATGGAG
Source organism: Octopus sinensis (assembly GCF_006345805.1). Lineage (NCBI taxonomy): Eukaryota > Metazoa > Mollusca > Cephalopoda > Octopoda > Octopodidae > Octopus > Octopus sinensis. Next base: position 113,271,946 of record NC_042998.1, read on the forward strand.
AAATCTAAACGGACATAGATAATAACAACAAGGAAGAGCAGATAAAAAGCACCAACCACAAGCAGTGGTTCTTGTAATAATAAGAACTTCTGGAAGCTATAGCTCAGCTGAAATATAAACAAAAATAATGACATCAAATTACTACATTTAGAAATTACATACTAATTCATTCAATTCAAATTTTCAGATTTAACAGAAAACTTAGGAAAATATGATTTTATGTCTTTCTTAGTGATTGCAAGAAGAGATAAATTTGGTTCTCGAACCTATTTTACAGTTTAATTACAGTGACCTTAACCACAAACTACCAATAAAATAAATAATCTCTATATACAATAAAACTATTGGTCACTTAGTATTTTTATGGATTGGCAGTATTGTTAGAACATTAGCCCAGCAGCTTTTGTAACAAATAGTAATTTGCAGATCCAACCTAAATTGGATGAGTTGGTTATAACACCTTAGAATAAATCATCATCATCATCATTTAGCGTCCGCTTTCCATGCTAGCATGGGTTGGACGGTTCAACTGGGGTTTGTGAAGCCAGAAGGCTGCATCAGGCCCAGTCTGATCTGGCAGTGTTTCTATGGCTGGATGCCCTTCCTAACGCCAACCACTCCGTGAATGTAGTGAGTGCTTTTTACGTGCCACCGGCACGGGGGCCAGGCGAGGCTGGCAACGGCCACGAACGGATGGTGCTACGTGCCACCGGCACGGGGGCCAGGCAAGGCTGGCAACAGCCATGAACGGATGGTGCTTTTTACGTGCCACCGGCAAAATGTTTCGAGAAATAACTTTGTGTAGATGACAAATGCTAAAAAGCAGACTACTATATTGGCTGATGAGATTCTCATCAGCACCGGCGGATAGCACTACTGTATCAAGTGATTTCACCATAAATTGCAGATCACCAGCAGAGGCTATCCAAACTCCAAATGTCAGGTCAAAAATCAGCCAATTTGTATCTATTATATTTTGATCAGTTTGATCTCTAATCATAATCAGGTGTCTTATTCCTGGATGTGTTACATGGTCCTCAACTGGATTTAAACCAGAAACCTTGATTTCTAAACTAAAAGTTCTTATCTACTGTATTTTTTTCATTTTTAACAACAGGTTATCATTTGAAAAGTTATAATTTTAGTATTATTTGGATTAACTGCTCTGTTGATGAGATTAAACGCAAGTTCCTATAGATGTGTTACATGGTCCTCAACTGGATTTAAACCAGAAACCTTGATTTCTAAACTAAAAGTTCTTATCTACTGTATTTTTTTCATTTTTAACAAGCAGGTTATCATTTGAAAAGTTATAATTTTAGTATTATTTGGATTAACTGCTCTGTTGATGAGATTAACGCAAGTTCCTATAGAAATGTAAAATGTATTTCAGAAGACTTACTTCAAAATCTTGAATATGCTGTTCCACCAAATTGTTCTTGTGTAATACTATAACAGGTCTGCCAATTGTATCCAAGTAAGTAAAATGCAACTGTCTTTTACCATGAACAATTTCAAAAGGAGCCCTTAGCTTGATGTTTCTAAAGAGAATATCAACATTGAAAATATGAAAATATCAACAATGAAAAAACACTGTACTTCAACTTTTAAGTATTTCATGGTCAGCACAAAAAAAAACAAAAAGGATTGAGTAATTTTCTGTGCATTATAATTTATTTCTATTTTAAACAAGTGCAGACAACATTAATAACAGACCTTTGAAACCATCTGAGCTTTTGTGTCAAAAAGTTTCATTGCACAGCATTTTGCGCAAATGTCTTCTACTATAGCCCACAGCAAGCAAAACCTCATAAATGGATTTGGTAAATGAAAGCTGAAATAGGCCTGTCATATATGCATATATAAGTGTTGTATGCACGCATGTGTGTTTGTTTTTGTTTGTTTACATTTGCACTTCTTTGGAAATCACTCAGCTTCAAGCAATGATGTCATTACCCCTATCACCAAGTCATTTGCTAGCTTTTCAACTTCAAAGACATGTGAAATAGGACATTTCTTAATCGAAAAACAATTAAGAGTCAATGACAGGGAAAGCATCTGGCTCAATAATATATTCATCTAACCCACACTAGCATGGTAAAATGAATACAAAAATGAACAAAGTATATTATTTTTGTACTCTAGTATACAAAGTATACCAGGGTACAGAAAGTAAGTGTAAAACTATGCAGTATAAAGCATATCAGTGTAACTGAATTCACACATCATCCTATAATAAGGATAACACTGTACTAGTATACAATACAGTAGATCTCCTATGTTGATGCTATAACTGTACAAGTTTATCACACACTAAAAATCATGTAATATGGATATAACACTACCAGTATACAGTATAGTAAATATATGATGGGGATATAACTGTATCAGTATAACAGATATCCTAAAGTCTACTTGAAGCCTACAGGCTCATGAGGCAGGAGCTTGTCCAAATTTTCAAGACCTTCAAGGCTGAGAGTATAGGAATTCTTATTGAATGGGACGCCAGTATGTCACAGGGTTAATCCCTGGTACTCATTTTCAGCTGAGTGTACTGGAGCAATGTGAAACCAAGTGCCTTGCTCAAAGACACAACATGTCACCCAGTCCCACAACCTAACAATCCCAAGCCTAACACACTAGCCACTAGGCTAGATTCCTTCACACATGTCCTATAGTGATGGTATAACTACATCCAGTTGGAATATATTATTTACCATAGAACCTTACATAGAAGAAACGAAGTCATGTAGTGGTTATGCTTTTAACTGAAGTGAAACAACTATAATTAGATCACAGTCAATTTACCAAGATGTTGGTTACTATATCACATCACCCTAGCACAAAACAATAAAACAAAATATAATAATGGACTAACAAACGTAATTCCTTTATTTTGAAATAGTTTTACTAACTTGATTGGGCATTTAGATTAGACCTTATACAATATTTGCATTCCTGATGCTGATATTGATGAACATATGGTGCTCATATTGGCTACAGTTTATGAAAAACATAAGAAAATTAACAAAAACAAAAAAGCATATTTACTTGGAGCCTTCTGGTAGGATTATCTTCACTGTCAAATGATCAACAATTTGGTCATCAAATACATGATCCATAAGACGCATCTTCAACAAATACTTGTCTCCTGCACAATAAAGACATTGGACAATTAGTTTCCAGACCTCCTCCATATCTGTCATTGTATCTCTCTCTCTCCTCCTTACATTCTTGCAACCATTACCCACCCATAGTCATCTATATACACCTTTATTATTATTATTATTATTGTTCTGCTGCTCTTTGCCTTCCTATAGTCACTTAACAACACCTCTACCCTGAGCCACTTCTGTTTCTTACCACCTTCTCCAACTCATATTTTCATCAGCCACAGCTCCTACCTTGTTCATCATTCACCTCTCCCTACAATACCAACCACCTGTCACTCTCCTCCCACTCACCTTCTTCAATCTTCTGTTTCTTGTCTCTCTTCAATTCATCTTTGTACTTTGAAGATATGCACTGACATTTTATCACCACCATATTCATCTATCTTTCCAACTACTCCCACTCACCCTTATAAGGCGGGGTAGCCATTTATCTCCTCTACATCAACTTTAGCCTCTCAACTCTCAGCACAAAGCTTCCTCTTTTCTACGATTCTCCTACTTAGTTGAGGGGGCTTTTAGCCATGTGAGTTATACAGCAACCACATCAGTACTGAATTCACACAAAAAAAAAGTACCCAGCATACTCTGTAAAGTGGAAGGGCATCCAGCCATAGAAACCATGCCAAAGCAGACACAAGAGTTTGGCACAGTCCTCTGACTCATTGGATTCTGTTGGTCCATCCAATCTCTGCCAGCAAAGAAGATGGATCTTAAATGAAGAGGATATTCACTGAGAGGAAAATCTACTCTCTCACACCAACAGACACTCCAATACTACTTAAATGAACATCCTGTATTCTCTGCTCCTTGAATCATCACTACTATTACACCACTCCCACCAAACCTCACTTCGCTTCACTTACTCGTCTCCGATCCTCAGTATCTTCCATTTCATGTCATTTTAAATATTCTTTTCTACTCTAGGCACAAGACCCGAAATTTGGGGGAAGGAGCCAGCCAATTAGATTGACCCTAGTACACAACTGGTACTTAATTTATCAACCCCGAAACATGAAAGGCAAAGTCGACCTTGGTGGAATTTGAACTCAGAATGTAAAGTCAGACAAAATACCACTAAGCATTTTGCTTGGTGTGCTAATGTTTCTGCCAGCTCACCACCTTATGTCATTTTAAATATTATCTACTTCTTCCTTCCAACCATTACATCTCCCTACAACCACCTTTTAGCTTTGTCTTCATGTACCTTTAAAACACCCAGTGAAGACAGCTTCTGCAGATAAACGAGCAAATAAGTGAAGCGTCTCCAAGGTTGCTTGACCTGCTGAAAATTCCCACAAATCCAACCCCATCCCAACATCTTAAAAATAAAAAGGACACATTGGATAATGTAGTCTTAGAAACTCTGAAAAGGATGAGATGGAATGCTTCTGGTCAGAGGTCTGCTTGATCAGAAATGTCTTGGGGGAACCAAACATCAACAATTCTCGCAGATACATGTTAAGTAGAAGACAGAGTGGTGAGACCTAGTTTCTTATAAAATCTATTGGAGTGATCTACCTCATGTTGAATATAGAACTACCTCAACTAAGAATTAACCACTTCAATTTCCTACATTCAAATTTAACCTGTACTAACCTTCCATTATCTAGGAGGACCTACAAAAGGTGTCCTACCTCTTAAAGATACAGTTCTAGAAACAAAAATACTGTGAAGGTATCTTAACAAGTTATTACAAAGAGCAGTTATTTTGTAAACGAAAGCTGTAATATTTACATCTTGATGAATTAAGTTGTATAAACACAGCATTTTTAATCCCCTCCCAGCAACGTCAGTAGTGAATGGTCTACCTTTATTGTAAAGATATTCATAACTGGGTACATTGTAGCCAATGTAATACTGGGTCTTCCAACCACCAAACAGTGGAAACCTAGGACGGAGTTCTAATTCAACAGAATCATCCATTTCCTTCAAATGACTAGTAGAAATGTTTCCAATTTCATCACGGTAATAGACATCTCTGGCAGCAGCTGGTAGAATAGTCTAGAAGTAAAAAAAGAATAAAATTCATATTTATGTATACAATAAATATATATATATAAAGTACATTTTAGATTGGTCTCAGGATTACTTAACACAACTTTAGAATTCTTCCATGTCTAGTATGCATGTAACTTTATACTTAACCTTTTGGTATTGAGATTATTCTATGAAATGTAACACTTATTTATCTACATTGTTTTGAATTTATCTAGCATTTTCTTGTAGCTTTTGCGATTTCAGTTATGTGATTGTATGTTTTTTAGACTAACATTATACAGTAGGTAGGAGAGGCTGGATCTGGCCAGTTTGAACATAAAAGAGGAAGAATATTTTGGCCAGTTTAAATGCTGAAGGGTTAAAGCCCAAACAGAGAAATAGATAAAAAGACTTTTTCACCTGAAGATAATGCACAACTACACACTCATGTTTACATTTTGCAGAATGTGACATATTACAAAACACATTAATAAAACAATTCCTAATCAGAATTCCTGCTTACTTTCAGAATTAGAATATGAATTTTCTTATTTCCAAAAACTTCCTTTTCTATTCGGCCATTACATATATGAGAAGTTAATGTATTGGTACTGGACTCTTTTAATGAGGTTTAAAAGAAAACTGATCCTAGTGAATTACAGTTAAGAAATGAATCAATCTATAACAAAACTTGCAGAAAATATGAAAAATTATCAATTTAAGAATTGTGACAAAACTTTCAGATTAGCAGAATACGCTGATGACTTTTCCAAACTTACTTTATTCATAATGCTTGTCCTATCAAAGTTTTTAAATCAATAAGAAACCACTAAATCCCATCTTAACTTTTTAATCCAATACCAATTATTTCATTATTTTTACATTTACTTCTTTCTTTACCATAACCGAATGGTAACACTATCAGATGAAGGATCAATACCACTACTAACTTTCTTTAAACTTATTTTGTTAAAAAAGTGCAAAAATTATATATTAATTTTTCATTTTAACCCTTTACCTGTCCAAATTATTTTCATAAGTTTGTCCTAAACATCCATGTTTCTTTTTTTCAGACTTTTAGTTAGCCCTTGCTTCATACATTCTGAGTAATATAAAACTTTCCTAAGTCCCAAGTTACTCTGGTAGCTGACAAAAAATTGGGAATGTATATAGTATATGATGCAAGGAGGCCAGGGAAATATATCCTGCATATTACAAGTGATACACAGGATAAGTAAAGGGTTAAGCTGACTTATCTAAGATTACTTTACAGTCAAAATTATGTCAGACTGATAGAGACATATATATATGTACATGTGTATCCTTGAAGGGATACACAAAGCGCAATCATCATCATCATCATCATTATTTAATGTCTGTTTTCCATTCTGGCATGGGTTGGATGGTTCTGCAGGAGCTGGCAAGTCAGAAAACTGCACCAATCCCTGCTGTCTGCCTTTGCGTGATTTTTATGGCTGGTGCAAGAGAACGTTTGCGCTGGTATGGTCATGTGGCGAAAATGGATGAAGATAGTTGTGTGAAAAAGTGCCACACCCTAGCGGTTGAGGGAACCTGTGGAAGAGGCAGACCCAGGAAAACCTGGGACGAGGTGGTGAAGCACGACCTTCGAACTTTAGGTCTCACCGAGGAAATGACTAGAGACCGAGACCTTTCGAAGTATGCTGTAAGTGAGAAGACCTGGCAGGACAAGTGAGACCATAACCTGTGGTCACTACATAGGATGTAGCCAGTCCACTTATGCATACTTTTCCTTCTTGGGACACAAAACTCTACTTGTGAAGACCTGTTGAGGCAAGTGAAAATCAAAATCGATCAACATCAATGGAAATTGCAGCTGTGATACCAGTGCCGGTGGTACGTAGGAGAACCATCCGAACGTGGCTGTTGCCATTGCCGCCCCAATTGGCCTCGTGTCGGTGGCATGTAAAAAGCACCATCCGATCGTGGCCGTTTGCCAGCCTCATCTGGCACCTGTGCTGGTGTCACATAAAAAGCACCCACTACACTCACGGAGTAGTTGGCATTAGGAAGGGCATCTAGCCATAGAAACACTGCCAGATCAGACTGGGCCTGGTGCAGCCTTCTGGCTTCCCAGACCCCAATTGAACCATCCAACCCATGCTAACAAGGAAAGCAGATGCGAAACAATGATGATGATGCCCTTCCTAAATGTATTAGTAATAATCTAAGACATTTTATTACTATCACTTTGTTTACTTCAATCATAAATATATCATTAGCTACAATTATACATCAACAATGCTGATTACCTTCACTAATTAGCTGGGTTTTATATGGATTTCATTCATAAAGATATTAAATATCTATTTGGAACACCTCTCAATTACTCCATGAAACATGAGGTGTTAATTTAAACCAGTAATTACAGGAGAAAAAGTATTAGATAAAATAAGATTTGTGAAATGTTGTTTACTTTGAAAGATTTGATTGAGGAGACACCATCTTGGTTCCGTTGATAATCATAACGAGAGAATGGTCCTTTCAGTGTGGCTCCAGAATGAGTTACTTGAAAATGTTCTTCCACTGCAATATTGCCCCAGTGTGAAATTTCAATAACACGTTCCATGTTGGTTACAGTCAAGAATGGACTGTTATTTTCAAAATGGACTTTCAGCTCTTCCTGCAGAAAACAAAATAGATCATAACTAAGTGGGTCATTAGATGACAATCATTGTGTGAGAAACAACACATATCATTAACATATCAGATACACATTTTTCGTCAACATTGAAATGTAAGTTATATAGTCTTACAAATTTCTAAAATTTTCTATACACTTCTTTATATATCAAAACATACACACTTTAATCATATGGCAATATGTCACTCAGTATACAGCATCCATTGCTCAAACAAACAAGTAAACCTCTGCATGGTTGTTCTAGAAATAGCAGCCAAATTTATTTCAACTATTTTAAGGAAGGACACAATAAATAAGGTAGTTCTAGACATAACACATTTGGAAAAAACCTGGATGGCCACAGCTGGAATACATTTATTCAATTAAAGCTGGCCTGAGGCTAAAAGACATGTGCCTATTTATATAGGCAGAACGGGAGAAGCTTCATCTGGTAGAAGTAAAAACAGGCTCTACACACTCTTCCTATAACTAGTTTTAGGAAAACATTCAACTGTGAAAACCTAAAATATAACTGGTTCAAACAATCTATATGCAAATATTTAAATATGTAGAGCCACACAAGCTATACAAGTATGGTAAAGAGTGGAGGACAAAACAAAAGCATAGAATGGTTAAAGAATATAAAAAGTAGATATATATAGATACCGCAGTAAAAGGCTCTTTGTTGGGGTAAGGTCCATAGTTGATACTAGTTTCAGCTTGAGAAACAGGCTTCTTTTTAGTGTAGAACTCTATATTGGAGGAAGCACAAGTAACAACAGCTGATTGACTAATCGCTCGATATGGTGAGAACAAATAGAGGTTGGTACTGAACACAACATACTGTTTCTCAGATTGTGCTATTTGAGAAGGATAAGCTTGCAAAGCATGTGTGTATATCTCTTCCAATTCTACAACTGCAGTCTTCCCAGGTTCGATACCAGATGACAAGTCAATATGGTAATAAACATTCCTGTAAATAATAAAGAAATAAAATATAATTCCTAAAGAAAGAAAATACAAATAAAATTAAAGTTAATAGTCAGTTGTTACATTCTACTTCAATTTTACATGAGTTATTGGTGGATAGCAACCTTGGAAATAGCAGACAAAAATATTTGCCAGGAATTTACATAGATGTTCATTTTCAAAGCAACTGAGAGTCTGTTGAGGGAAATTTGACTATTATACTAACAGATCAATCAATTAGGTACATTGTTGTTTAACCCCATATCAACTTCAATTGAGCAGATCAAAAACATTTCAGCTATGACTGCCCTGACCTTTTAAGGTTACATAAGACAGCATTGTCTAATGTGTCCTTTCCCTCTTAAGGATACATAGGGTGTGATTTGGTAAAGATTTGGCTGCTTTCTCTATCAAGTTGAGTGACTACACAGAAGCTTTCTTGCTGACATGTCTATAGATGTGTTGTATACATCTGTAAATTCAATTCTTTGCGTCAGCTTTAACCCTAAAACAGCAGACATCATCAACTGATGTTTCATTAGAAAATAGAAGGCATCATCACCGTTTTTAAAATTCTACCTGAAGATAGACATCATCAACTGATGCCCAAGTGTCTTTGCCAAGTACTCTGAGTATAAGCAGCCCTTATCAATGGAAGAAATCAAGTCACAGATTTTTCATCCAATATAGAAGTTTTTTTCTGACTTTCCTTCATCATCAGATGAAGTAGATGATGACGATAGACTAATAGCAAAGAAAGTGATGCTTCAACTAGCTCTGGATGGAAAAATGCACTGATATTTGTACATTTGTTTGACAACAACAATGCAGAAATCTCAAATGAATTTATGCTTATACTGGATGCAAAGGAAAGTGAATATTTTATGGTACTTAGATTTTGTACTTATTTAATGTAAAAATAAGTATAAAAATTACCATAAAAATAAACAAAAACAGATATAGAGGTCATCTGAGCAAGATCCCAGCTTTTGGTCAACCATCTTGTAGTCTGATGAGAGAAAGTTGGTCATATGGATGCTGAAAATGTCTGGAGCAAGAAAGGAGAAGCATACAAGCTGAAGAACACTGTGCCCACCGTCAAGCATGGTGGTGGAAACATAATGTTATGGGGATGCTTCTCTTCTAGTGTCACAGGTAAGCTTGTCAAAGTTCAAGGAATCATGAGAAAAGGGGACTGCATCAGGATCCTTGATTAAAATGTGAAGGAATCCGCTGAGAAACTCCAACTTGGCCACAACTGGAAGTATCAGCAGGACAATGATCCGAAACATACCACCATGGTAGGGAAGAAATGGTTCAAGGACAATGATGTCAATGTCCTAGAATGGACAAGTCAGAGTCCTAACCTGAATCCAATCAAGAACTTGTGGCAAGACTTGAAAACTAGAATGATGGCTAGGAAACTGACCAACCTGACCCAGCTTGAGGCTTTCATCAAGGAAGAGTGGGCCATCATCCCACAGGAGACATGCAGGAAGCTTGTAGACATGTACAAGAATCAGTTAAAAGCAGTCATAAAAAACAAAGGCTATGCTATTGGACTCAGTAAATCTAGGGTGTGAATAATTTTGAACATGGCATTTTTTGAAAATCCAAGAATAAAATACTCCTGAAATGAAGAATTTCTTAAATTGTGTATTGTTGCTATTCTTTCATTTGTTGGTCACATATAACTCAAACAAACTTGTCAAAGTGTATTCATTTCATCACAAAAATTAACAAGGGTATGAATAATTTTGAGGACAACTGTACATACACAGGCCAATGGATGCTATTTTTGTGTGTGTAAGACTAACAGTGGAGCAGTTTATGCCAGTCTCCCTTCTCAAAAGTATCAGGGCCATCATAGACATTGTGGCCAGAATGGAAACAGCCAATGCAGATATCAGAAAACATTCAATATACTAATAGTTCCACCAATCTATGCTCCAGATTGATACTTTTTTCATTGACCCCACAACAAAGTGATGAAAAGCAAAATCAACTTTCGTGGGATTTGAACTCAGACTGCAAAGAGTTGGAACAAATACCATAAAGTGGTTTATCTAATGTTCTAATGACTTCACCAATTTGCCCCCGTTCAAGTGTTAGACCGACTACCTAAAATAGCTCTTCTACTACACTGCTTTTACATAGTCATGGCCAGTGCTGCTGTCATGTTATTGGCACTAGTACTGGTGCCACATAAGAGCACCTTTTGAGTGTTGAGCTTCACAGAGGCATTGACAAATGACTGAGGCCTTCAACAATACGCTGTGCTTGAGAAGAAGACCCATCAAGCCAAGTGAAATTGTAGTCATGGCAGATACCGGCATCAAATAAAAGCACCCAGTTGTAGAAACCATGTCAAATCAGACTGGAGTCTGGTGAAGCCCCTCAGCTTACTAGCCCTGGTCAAACCGTCCAACCCATGCCAGCATGGACAATGGAGATTGAATGATGATGTATTAATCATCATCATCGTCATTTAATATCCATTGTCCATGCTGGCATGGGTTGGACGGTTTGACCAGGGCTGGTAAGCTGAGGGGCTGCACAAGACTCCAGTCTGATTTGGCATGGTTTCTTCAACTGGATCCCCTTCCTAATGCGAACCACTCCAAGTGTGTAATGGCTGCTTTTATGTGTCACTGGCATGGGTGTCAGTTTGCATGACACCAATATCTGCCAGAACTATGATTTCACTTAGCTTGATGAGTCTTCTACTCAAGTGCATTATTTGTCATAGCCTCTGTGAGGCCCAGCATTTGGAAAGTGTTTTTTTACATACCACTAGCACTGTCATGTAACATGCTAGTTACATGACACCAGCATTTTCCACATTGCCTCTGTGAAGCCCAAGGAGAAATAAATTTTATGCTTTATTTCTTGTATGCCTATAGAACATAATACTTCAATACATTTGTAGCTTATTTTCTCTGTTAGTCTGCCTGTGATCCCACTATACCTTTCATGTGTTCATCCTTTACATTAGGTTCGGTCTATGGAATATATATATATTAAATATACCAACATCATCTAATTCTAAACCAAATTGTTAATACTTATTACCAATTTTCTTTGCTCTAGTGATTTCCTCTTGAACTAATGTTTAATAAAACCCTGCACCTGATGATACTCTAAATTGTTTAAATAATGCCTGAAAAAGCTAAATTTGTTGCAGGAGATATTGAATAAAAGAGAGAAACTGAAAGGGTTTGAGTTAGAGAAAGAAAGTCAGAAAAGAGTACCTAAAATATGATGAACTTAACTTTTTTCAGAATACATAGTCTAAAAATGTCAAAGATTTTCAGAAAATTACATCTGCTCAAAACCATGTATTTTCTACTCAATAATTTATAGCATCAGTGGATACTTATGTAATACAAAGAGAATGATAGGAGTCTATGAAGCTAAGTTCAACATTTGTTGAATAGACATGTTTTTCAAAAACCTGTGGTCTATTTAAAAATTTTTGTTACTTGTTTTAGTCACTGGACTACACCCATGCTGGGGCACCTTTTGAAGGGTTTAGTTGAAGAAATTGACCCACAATACTTATTTTTAAGTCTGGTACTTGTTGCATTTAGTCTCCTTTTGCCAAATTGCTAAGTTAGAAGGATATAAACATCAATCAGCAAGTAAACAAACAAAATGATTCAAGTGCATGCACACATACACATACAGTAGGCTTCTTTCCACACAGCTTCCACTCACCATACCCAATTACAAGGCTGAGGCTACAGTAGAAGACAATTGCCCAAGGTACCACACAGTGAATCAACACAAAACCATGTGGTTGCAAAGAGAACTTCTTAACCACACAGCCAAACCTGTGACTATGGGAAAATTCATTTAAATAAAGGCAGTGCTTGTTCGTGAAAAGGTTGAAAACCACTAATTTATACAACAAAACCTAACATACCACTTTAAAGATAAAAAATTAAATATTAAAATGATGTAACTTACTTTTGACCTTTTATTGTGGTTTGCTTCTTTTTTACTTTCAACTTATCATCTTCACCTTTCAACTGGAAATAAGAATAAAAATACAAAATAAACATTAATCAACGTTAACAGACTGAAGTAAATAGTAACTCTTTAATCCAATAATCCTTAACATTAGTTGATATATGCTAGAGAGATTGTTGAATGTGAGGGTGGTTGCTATGGCATTGAAGCAGATCCAGCCACCCCTGTTAACGAGCACAAAGCCTGGATTCAAAATGATGGATGATGATTGTTGCATTGGTATGGATAGACATTAAGTGCTAGGTAGAAAAATAAAATAGGCTAAGAAAGGAAGATAAGCATGATATAAGGTCAAAGACATGGGGAGAAATGGTGAAGTCAGATCTCAAAATATTTGCAGTTTTCTTCTACATTTCATACTCTTAACACAATCTCAGACAAACTTAGTGTTAGATGGCTTAGCCTTTGAATTACAGATACACCTAATCCAATGAACTTGCACAATTTCTGTCTATCCAATTTCACTCACAAGACTTAGGCTAACACAAGGCTATAGTAGAAGTCACTTGTCCAAAATACTGTACAATAATGTTAAACTTGAGATCATGACAGCAAATCAAAATTCTTAACCATGCAACTATTCACTCAGCAAGACTTAATTTTTTATTTAATTAAAATAATTACTGCAGTCCCGCAAGTGTCTTCTACTGTAGACTTGGGCTAACCACAGCCTTAGTGAATTTGGTAGACAGAAACTACAAAGATGTGTGTGTGTGTGTGTGTGAGTGAATGTTTACCTACTGTGTGCTTTGTTACAATCATTGGAGTTCATTGTCATTTCCCTTTCAACAAACCATCCTCTGGTGACAAAAAGAGCATGCCAGTGCAAAACTATGCTTCAATAATATACAGTCACCTAACCAGAGCATAGGAAAATGGATCTAAAAACAAATACATATATACATATACACATGTGTGTGTATGTGTGTAAATGTATAAAATAGTTGGTAGAAGAAAGGACAACACCTATGACTTTTGGAGATCTTCTTCTGATGACATCAATGCAGTTTAATGCTCTATTTGAACTTCTATAGGTTAATTACTATAGGCAGATAAGTAAAAGAAAAAAGGTTACAGTTTCAAAAGGAAGGACTGATTAAAGTAGGCATCACTATTAATTTTTAAAATATCTAAATCTAACTTCTACTGTACTTTTCTTGGAGAGCATCCAAAAAGAAACATTTTGATACCGCATTTGTGATATTTGGGTGAATATTTTAGGAAATATGATAATTTGAATAGTCAGCAAATTAGTTGAAATAATGCCTAATTGGCCTAAATGAATAATTAGCTATATTTTCAATGTCATAAAAAGACTAATGACTAACAAGAAGCTCAACAGAGAAAGGATGTGCTTGAGATGAGGAGAAACATTTAAAGCTCTTGATAGAGGGCACTATACCAGAGGGGTCATCAGAGCAATGCATGGAAATACTTTCCTGAATTCAATAAAACAAGTTACAACACTCTAAAGGAGTACCAGCCCAAAGATGACAGCAATATTCAATGCAAGATTGAATGGTGGCCGAATAGAGATACAAGATACTCTTAGGCATTAAAAAAATTTATGAGCACAAAAGAGAGATCCAACCCTCTTTGCAGCCAACAGAGCAATGAACTGAACATATTTGTTCCAAAAGAGAGTTCAAATCAAAGTCAAACCAAGAAATTGGATACTATAGCTTTCTTAAAGATCAACCCAGCCCATAGCAATGGAGGGAATGAATGGCTGCCTATAAAAACTGACAAAAACTCTGTCTTGCCAGCATTAAAAGTAACCAACCAGTCAATACCCCATTTTTTGACTGTGCAAAGATCATCCTCAAGAAAAGCAGTTTGCTAAAGGCTGCTAATTTTGTCACAAGAGGTGTAAATAGTGGTGTCACCAGTACAAGTGGTGAGTTTAGAAATAGTATAATCTGGGAAGGTCATTAATGAAAAGGAGGAAAAAATAGGACCAAGTACAGAGCCTTGAAATAGTCCAGCATTAACAATATATAACTTTCACTGCCAACCATCAAAGACTAGCTTGATGGTAAGAAGAGAGTCAGACAGACCATAGTTTCTGAGCTTGTGAATCAGCCCAGTGTGCTACACTCTGTAAAAAGCCTTTGAGATAACAAGATCGATGGCCCTAACCTCACCAGAAAATTTAAGTGAATGATAGAAACATTCAGATATGATAGTGGGAACATTAGCAGTAGACCTAAATGCATGAAAATCATACTGAAAAACCAGAAAAAAGAACAGAAGAGTTAAGATGCCTGACCAAAGTAATAGATTCAAAGAACTTACTAATTACAAGAAGAAGACTTATAGGACAATAATTGTGTGGATCAAACCTAGCCCCACTATTCTTAAATAGCGGAATAACAAAGATTTCCAACAAGACAGAAAGCAAAACTCATACAAAAATTTTTTGAACAACTTTGAAAGAAAAGGGGTCAGTTCAGCACTACATCACTACAAAACAACCAATATACCATCTGGACCAGATGATAATCTTGAATGGATCCAGTTTCACAATCATAGTTAACCATTTTAGTTGTTATATGCAAGGAGGTAAGGCTATTAGGAGTTGCTACATCAAATTCAGATAGAGGATGATCTGTGTTATCTGAGGTAGCAAACAGTAGCCTTGTCCCTCAAATTTCAAGAACTTGGCCCATGAAAAAGAGGAGGAACAGATGATATACTCTTGTGAAGAATATTATTGTAGATTCTACATAAGTCCCATCATCCAAGTTTTGGAGAGGAAAGATGGTCATAGGTGTCACTGGATGTAATGAGACTTTGCAGCCTCGATGACTATCTTGCATTTATTGCAAGCAGTGCAAAAAAGAGTAAGGCATCATATTAGAATTAGCAAGGTAGAACAAGGGACTCAATACCAGTTAGAATCTATGAAGCAAACTCAGATATACACTTTTCACCATTAATTTCAAACACTTCATTCTGTGGTGCATCACTACTGGAGCTTCTCTTAAGCTGTCCTACTCACTCCTTTCCTAGCTGAACATTGTTCTATGAAAAGGGGACTGCTGAGGCAACTTCATGCTAAGAGAAATAACCAGCCATACAATACCATAATCAGAATTACTGAACAGAGAGAGGAAGTCTTGTATAAAGTAGGAATGGAGGACAGAAAAATGATTGAGCAAAGTTGGAACCTGATCATCACAATCAAGAAAGTGAGCAGGGAAGTTAAATGCTTGAGTTAATCTCTGGGAAATAGCGAAATTGAAGATGTTGTTGCCTGCAGTATCAGTAACTGGAGAATGCTTAAACCACTCAAAATGATGAACATTAAGATCAAATATGTTGAGTGATGGATGGAGAGAAAGTGTAGAATCAATACTTGTGGAGACAGAGTTTATGACAGCAATTTTGAGATGAAGAAAAGTAATAAAGAAAATTCATAAGGATTTTCAAGAGTCAATGCACAAGGGATAGGAATTTGTCACAAATGTAAACTAAAAGACCATAATGGTAGAAAAGTCTTTCTATATGATT
Source organism: Octopus sinensis (assembly GCF_006345805.1). Classification (NCBI taxonomy): domain Eukaryota; kingdom Metazoa; phylum Mollusca; class Cephalopoda; order Octopoda; family Octopodidae; genus Octopus; species Octopus sinensis. The sequence continues at coordinate 113,288,272 of NC_042998.1, forward strand.
AAAAGGTCATGCAGTTGTAAATAATACTGTTCTTGGTCATAGGATTCCAATAGGTATAAAGAAGTCCCTGTGAAACACAGGTAGACTAAACACCACAAAGTGTTTTCGTTCTAAGTTATTTGTAAATTTTGTTGATACACATAAGCAAAATAAGCTTCCACAGTGTTTTCCTTCAACTAAATTTTATTCATAAAGCATTAATCAATCCAAGGTTATAGCAGACAGCATTTACCCAGTGTCATGCAATGGACTGGACTTAGTCATGTGAATAAAAAGGGAACTTCTAAACCACACAGCCATGCCTTCACCCAGCACGTTTGTATGTAGTGTCAGTATTTAATAGTCATTATCAATTATCATTTTACATTAATTTTTCCATGCTGGCATGGTTTGGATAGGTTTCACAAAATCTCAGCATTTGTTGCAATCCTTCATCATCTGATAGACACAATAACAGAAAAAAAAACCAATATAAGAACAATCTTTTGTTCTTATATGTCATGCTTTTAGTCTTGCTTCCACAGCAGAATGCTAAACCGAAACACATATTCAGAATGTGTTTCAGAAGAAAAATTTCCACAAAAGTGTTAATAATTACAAAGAAGTGTTCTCACATGTATGTGTAGTGAGGGGTTTCTGGTTATTGCTTAGCAGAGGCATACACTGAATGTTAAATCTAATTTAATACCACAACAACACTAACAAGAGATAACGTATGCTGATGGATGTGTAGGAGCAGTAACCATATATCATCCAATCCATGTACGTTGCTACATGTTGTGGTCTCATAACCTCAACAAGTTTCAGCTTCCTGATCTTCTCATGTCTTACTTTTCCAGATTCATTCCTCTTGAAACACTTGGCACTTCTTTACCCAACTGCTATACTCCATGAACACCATATATTTGCACCAATGCAATATCTGATTCTTCTTATACCTACTTTTTTTTTATCTCATCTGATTTGTGCTCTTTCATTCATGCACAATAACATTACATACCTAGCAAAGTATACTTGTTTTGTTTCCTTCTAGTCCCCATGCATCCTCAGTATTCAATGACCGCAATTTATAACTATGCAATACTTTAATTCATACATAACTGTTCCTTTAATTGTTTCCATGCATCCATAGTCTCCTAACTACTCCTCTTGTGCATCTGCTCAGCCTAAATGTGATACTACTGTATCTTTTGTGTACCTATAGTTTACATTGGGTACAAAGTACAGTTTTCAATTAGTTCTTTTCTTCATACTGAGTTTAGCCATTTCCAAACTAAAATTTTAATTTATGTTAGGTTTACTTTAAGGCTCCTTAAATCTAGGCATTTCTACCATATTTGCTATTTCACCCTTAATACTTCAACAGGCTCAGCTACATGAGTTAAGTCACCAGTACACAAAAGTTTCTATAGACAACCAGTCATAAACTCATTTTTTATGGAGTGAAGAACTATAATAAACAGGAAGGGGGCCAAGAATCACTGGTCTCATAGATTGCCAGATGGATGGGTGGAAGAATCAGTAGAACATCAGAGAGAAAAAAACTATGGTATTGTTACATCCCTGTACGCTCTCAGTTCAAATCTTGCCCACATCAACTTTACCTTTCAGTCTTCTGAAGTCAATAAAATAAGTTCTAGGCTTAGTACTGGCATCAGTATAACTAACTAAAACACTTGAAGGTAGTGTTTCAACATAACTGCAAAATAACAAACTAGTAAAAGACTAAACAAAGACATAGATGCATTAATATGTGTGTGTGTGCGTTAATGGTGAAGACTATATATATATATACATACATATATATATACATACATATATATATACATACATATATATATATATATAAGCTTAGGCGGCGAGCTGGTAGAATCGTTAGCACGCCGGGCGAAATGCGTAGCCGTATTTCGTCTGCCGCTACGTCCTGGGTTCAAATTCTGCCGAGGTCGACTTTGCCTTTCATCCTCTTGGGGTGGATAAATTAAGTGCCAGTTGCACATTGGGGTCGATATAATCGACTTAATCCATTTGTCTGTCCTTGTTTGTCCCCTCTGTGTGTAGCCCCTTGTGGGTAGTAAAGAAATATATATACACACATTTATTATTAATAGTAGTAGCCTTATTTGGCCTTGAACAAAGAAAGAGCATGCAATATTAATGTAATTGAGTGTGTTCACTAGACAAATGTGCTAGCAAGAAACTCATAATAGTAAGTACATAGTTTTGAAAACCCACACACACACAATAGCATTGGTTAGATGCCAGGTGTGTGCAATATTTATTATATACAGAATCTAGAGAAATGACCCAATTCTTGTATCTTACCAACACTAGCCTAACAGTCCTACATCATCTGAAAAGGTTCATCCTGTGTCAAATTGATAGTGTAGGTTAGAAACAGATTCTTTGTGTAATGATTCAAAGTTTATATCTAACTGGAATTGTCTGAGACAATCTAGAAATTGACTAATACGTAACAAGTTGAGACAAGCTGATGTAAGTTAATGTCACACTTGACAGACAATACAATATTCCAGAGAATATGGGTGACCAGTCAAAAATAAAAGAAAAAAATTGGGAACAGCAATACATGAATAAATAAATTGATGCTATTGGCTCACATTGTATTGTGTTACATTCCTTTTTTTTTTGTTTACAGGTGTAGCTGTGTGGTTAAGAAGTTTGCTTTCCAACCACATGGTCTCGGGGTTCAGTTCCACTGTGCAACACATTGGGTAAAGCCCATTGTGTGTGTGTAGACAGGGTGTGGATGGTATTTGAGGACATGCATTTTTAGTCATTATTTCATCTGACTAATTTTTATTAAACTTCTATTTCAGTAAATAACAATGGCAGGCCCTATGCTCACTAATGAAATGAAAAGGCATGCTGTGAAGGTTAAGCATGGTGATTTAGAAATTTCTGAAAGTTGCGAGATTTTTTTGTCCACAAGATCCGGTGTGAATTAAAGAAAGATGGAATCATATTGCGTGTATCAAAACATAAAAAATATTCCAAACACTGATTCTATCAGGACAACTGAATTTATTCAGGAAGCTAAGCAAAACATTGAAGACAATCCATGAAAATCAATGAGGTCAATTGCAAAAAAATTCCTTGTGTCAGAAAAAAACAATCAGAAATGTTGTGCATGAAGGCATCAGATACAAATCTTACATGTTGAGGAGAGGTCAATTCATGTCAGAAAAAGCAAAAAAATCATTTAATCAGATCCAAAAGACTTTTGAATAAACTTAAAAATCCATCAGAAGATGATGTAATTTGGTTTTTCTCAGATGAGAAAAACTTTGACCAGGACCAGAAAATTAACAGAGAAAATGACAGACAGCCATGTGCAGACCCTTCTGAGGTTCCAAGAGTAATGCACACAAATTTCCTGCAAATGAGTGTTGTTAGCAATGAAGGACATGTGATGCCTCCTCACTTTTTCCACAAGGCCTTAGGGTGAATGTTGCTGCATATATTGAGGTTCTGGATAAAGTTGTTAAGCCTTGGCTCAACAGTGTATGCAATGGAAGACCTTATGTCTTTCAACAAGATTCTGCACCATCATACAAGTATGGATGGCCAATAATTTGTATGATCACAACACCAACATTCGGCCTCCTAATTCTCCAGATCTCAAGCCACTCAACTACTATGTATGGAGCATCATTGAGAAAAACGTCAATGAACACCCCCATATCACCAAAGATTCTTTGAAAGCCGTCATAGTTCGAGTTAAGTCCAATATGTACAAGGACCACTTCATCCGAACTTGTGAATGATTTCAACCCCGTGTAGAAGCAGTTATTGAAGCTTATGATGGTTTTATTGAATTAAATTATTAAGTTCATAATTTAGCACTATGTTTATGTTATTTTTTATAAAAATACAGTTCTTTTCTGTTATTATATAAGTGTCATTTTAAAACCATAAATGTCTTCAAATACCGTCCGCACCTGCGTGGACCCCTGGGCAAGTGTCCTACTATAACCTCAGACCAACCAAAGCCTTGAGATTGGATTTGGTAGATGGAGCGTAGAAGAAGACCATCGTGTGAATATGTGAGTGTATATGTGTGTATGTATATATATACACACACACACACACACACACAATGTCTTTCTGCCTGTGCTTGTCCCCCCACTACCGCTTAACAACTGCTGCTGGTGTGTTTATGTCTCCCTAACTTAAAGGTTTGGCAAAATAGTGACTGACAGAATAAGTCCTAAGCGTTAAAAAATAAGTACTGGGGTCGATTTGTTCGACTAAAAACCCTTCAAGGCGGTGCCCTAGCATGGCCGCAGTAAAATGACAAACAAGTAAAAGATAAAAATATATAAACTTGTGTGTACTCTAAATATTTTACGCAGAAAACCACAGGGTTTATTTTCCGCCTCATACAACGAGAAAAACTGCTTACGAATCAATTTATACTGCTCGTGTTTTATTTCACACGGAATGTTATATTGAAGATATAACTGATGGACTTTTCAGAACCATAAGACCGGTTGTAGATTTGATAAAAAGGTGAATCTAGCCTATGAATAATAAATAGAAATAATTGTTATAAGACTGTGAAATCAGTGATGACAGAGAGAAAATATAAAAACTGAACTTCACGCAATTACTATTATTCAACGTACAAGTTTCCTCCCTTATTTCGCAATGGTTGTCGTTTAAAAACTAGATTGTGTACGAGTTCGAATTCCGGATTATCTTCTTTCATTCGGTTTTATTCACATTCGTACACACATAACGACAAAAATTGATTAAATATTAATCTTAAACTTAGTATTCAATTGACTTGACTGCACTTCCATACATCTTATCTAATTCAAAATAAAATACCATTCAGAATAATAATAATTTACTTTATTTTACATGACTTCTGCAGCTTAAAACGCCGGTAGATTTCTGAGACACTCGAAGATCAAGAGGATAATGAAACATGCTTTTGTCTTAATATTCCGTGTTCAGAAACCAATTGGTTTGTCTTGTCCTGGTGGCAAAAGACTAAATTATGATTTATGTCCTGGTTGTTTTATCTACTAGAGGTAGCAGCCAAATCTTCTTCATATCACAGCTTACCAATCCGTGTTCAGAAACCAATTGGTTTGTCTTGTCCTGATGGCAAAAGACTAAATTTATGTCCTTGGAGTAGAGGACACAGTCTAGCCTTTGATGCAACTGAAGTGGATTCTTTTGCTGGAAATCAAGTCCTTAATTCTGCTGTTGTTGCGGGTTCTATCGCTTCGTTGACAACGTAAATAAAGACTTCTAAATTTTCAATGATATTTGATATTTTGCAATCAATTGCTTTTATTTTTGTTTGAGACCCTTTACAGAATCATTTTTATGTGACTTCGATTTGAAACTTATTGAAACAATTTGGGAACGGCGAGAAGGCAAGACTCCATGAAAGAATCTCATTCAGCCATTATTCCTAGTTAGGCACTCAGCGTTCTTTCTTGTTTCTGCTAATTTTTCTTTCATGGACATCGATTTTTTTCTAAATACTTCAAACACTTCATTTTGCAAATCAAATACAAAATAACACAACATATAGTTTGTAGGTTCCTTAGACTATAAATAAAATGGTATAATTTCGAATGTGAGATAGACCCGATGGTCAACAAATATTGTGTGTTAAAAAAGTGTTTTTAACTATATACGATGGTCATCAGCTGGATAAAGGACTCAATGCATGTGTAGAGCCTAATATTTAATTTCGCTGACAGTAACATCGCCAACGGTGGAACTAATGAGTTATTCAAACCATCACAATCTGAATATGCCACGGCTGGTTAAACTTGTACACACACACACGTAACTCTTTTCAATATAAATACAAGTGTTCGTTGTGGAGGGTGTGTATCTTTTCCTCTCATATTTAAAGAGTTCACTTTGGTGTGATTACGAAAATGCATAGCTACCAACCAACGGCCAAAACATAAGAGGCGGAACAGTGTGAGTGATAGTTTTAGCATTACCAAATGTTTTTCAACCAGTGTCGCTGCATATCTGTGCCGCCAAGTATGGCGCAAGTGTGCAGCGAGTTTTTTTTCTAAGTATGTCGGAAATGCCCTGATATATAGAAATTTGGATTGTTCTTAATGTATCACGCCGGTATGAGTTTTCCTTGGTGGCAATGTGCAATGCATGCACTCATCACTGGGTTAAAACAATTTTAATAACCACTATTTATATTTTCAAAACTTGGTGGTGTGTCGTAACATCTCAAAGCACTCACTCTATGCAATCATGCGGAGGATCGAAAATGGTTGAAAATTGCTGTTATAGAAACAACGTACTTAACTGACGTAGCAGAAACAAGTTTCGAGTGAGAATTGGTCAGCCATTCAGCGACTAGGTTTTCGTTTCTGATCGAACCCATTTACTTCAATCACGTCAGTAAGACCCTTTAAAATAAGGCATGTATCATATGCACTTATTTCTCCTATATTATCCCCCGTTCGTTAAAAACAATAAGAACCTTTGATATGTAAAGAAATAAATCCGAGAAAGAAAGTGTGGATGTATTCCGCTAACTAAATTATTGCTGAAATTATAAGATAGCAACGTGTACATGTATGTGTGTGTACATGAGTTTATACACGCGTGTGTCGGTTGGTAGAAATCTTCATTTACTGAGAGTATTTACAACTATAGGAGAATCTTTCCAGCACCAGAAGGATGCCTCTGCTGTAGTATCTTTGTATAGCCAATTATATCTACCTATAGTGAAATGGTAGATATTTAAAGTAGAAAGTCTTTCCAAAGTGGAAATATACAGCGCGACATGAAAACAATAAGGTTTTACAGAAAACACACAAACACGAAATCGTTAGTAGAATTACGAAATCGTTACAATTACGAAAGAGAAGACATTCGGCAGGTTAAAACATGAGTATTAAACAAATCAATGGATCGATTGAACTGGAGCAGGGTAGGGGTGGCGGGTTTCAGGTCGATCTAAAGGGATATAGAATGCATCGATTCAATTGAGAAGGTAGATTTATTATAAATACTCAAATATAGGATACTTTACAGAAAAACACTAGATTTTAGTGTCAGCTGCTCGATTTCAGCTCCCAGGTAAAACGAAATCTGTGGAAGAGGGCTGCACGTAATCAAAGAGTAGGAGTTCAGTGTATGAAAAGGGGTTTTAGTTTTATGCAGTAATATTCATTATTTGTACAAGACCGAGTAATTACTATTAGATATCAACTAGGTATGCGATTAAAGAATACCTAATTGTTACTGAATCTCCCAGATAATATCAAGTTCCGGTAAATATATGCCACGTTATGTTTTAAGCACTTCTTGATATACAAATCAGGCGGTGCTCTATGGCCTTAACCGCGATAGCTAAAACAAATTTGAGAACTTCTGCAATATTCTTAAAGTGTATTGTTTAGCTAGAGACCAGTCTTGATGGAGAAAACCTAGGATCACGAGCATTCCAGCCATGATGATCCGCCTTTCTTTTTTTTTTTTTTTTGCAATGTCCTTTCTCTTCGTTTTTTTTTTTAAACACTAGGGTGTGGTTAGAGGGAAATTTATCGATTTGTCTGCTATTGCTGGTGGTTTGGGCAACCCTGCAGAGGTTCCTTCGCTAGCTCTAGGAATTTACTAAAATTGAATGTATCAACATTATTATATGAACTGAGATTGAGCTTGTTTTTTTTTAAGCATGCAATTTTAAATATGAGAACGAAGAATAAGAAAATAAGTCAAATTAACTGAACATACCGTGGCACCGACATAAGCCTCATGGTTTTGAAGATACGGGTCTAAAACATAAACGAAGTGGTTGGCTGTCGTCTTGCCCGTGTTCTCGATCGTAATCGAAGTAGAAATCTTAATCAAATGACTGGACACGTCTATACCACGTTCTACTTTGTTTAGTACAAGATCGCTGTTGACAGACTCTGGCTCGGCTTGAACCCGACACAGTACCAACAGCACCACCAACATGCAAAGATACCGCATCAACATATTGAAATGGTTGATTGTACAGTTTTAAAGAGAGAGAGTGTGTGAAAGAAAAAGATATTTCCCGAAACACAAATATAAAGACTGCTCAGTTGATACTGTTACTATTATTGGCAACTACTGAACTACTGTAGTTGTTCAATGAGACAGTTGTGATGGTCACTAATTACGAGAGTGGAAAAAGACAGAGGGAGGAAACAGCGGCGACAATATCCAATGTCGACGGCTTATCTCTCCAAATGGACGACGTGTCTCGTTCAGAATGACAGCCTCGCTTTCGATCTGACCAACCTGTTTTATAACCTTCTCCAGAGAAGGTTTCCACTCTTCTTACAAAGGTGGTAACTAGTTGTTGTTAGGTACGCTGCATGGTCACAGTTTTAGTACTAATATTTATCCCTACTTAAACGTGAATGTTCTATTAGAACAAACTATACTGGAGTAAATACCATGAAAGAAATTCCCATATTAGCTTTTGGCGCAAAATGCAAGCTTGCTTACATTGCGAGCGAGGAGATAAATCCGGTGCGCGCACTCGCGTACTAGCGCATCCGCGCAAGCTAGTCGTGACTAGTCGATCCTACAACGACTACCTAGCAAAGTAAATAAAACACAAAATGAATAATTTTTTTTAAACAAATAGGCGTAGGAGTGGTTGTGTGATAAGTAGCTTGCTTATGAACTACATGGTTCTGGGTTCTGTCCCACTGCGTGGCACCTTGGGCAAGTGTCATCTACTATAGCCTCGGGCTGACCAAAGCCTTGTGAGTGGATTTGGTAGACGGAAACTGAACGAAGCCCGTCGTATATATGTATATATATATATGTGTTTGTCCCCCCAACATCGCTTGACAACCGATGCTGGTGTGTTTACGTCCCCGCAACTTAGCGGTTCGGCAAAAGAGACTGATAGAATAAGTACTAGGCTTACAAAGAATAAGTCTTGGGGTCGATTTGCTCGACTACATGCGGTGCTCCAGCATGGCCACAGTCAGATGACTGAAACAAGTAAAAGAGTAAAGTAAACAAAACACAAAAACACAAAGTAAATAAAACAAAAACACAAAGTAAGGATCGATAGTCACGACTAGCTAGCTCGGATGCGCGAGTACGCGAGTGCGCGCCGGGACCACTCTTCTTAAGTAGAACCGATAAATCCCCCGTTACCTCCAGTTTTAGTAACGTCTCTTTGCTATAAAGTGAATCACGATGGGAATCTTCTACATGGTTGTTTTATCTACTAGAGGTAGCAGCCAAATCTTCTTCATATCACATCTTACCAATCCTTAGCATGCCGGACAAACTGCTTATCAGCATTTCATCCATCTTTACATTCTGTGTCCATATTCCGCGGAGATTGATTTTTGCCTTACATTTTGTCGAGGTCAATGGAATAAGTAGCAGTTGAGCACTGGTGTCCATATAATCGACTAGCCTTCTTCCCCGAAATGTTGATCCTTGTGCCTATAGTAGAAATCATTAAGGAAAAACATTATACGAATTTTTTCTTAGCTTATAAAGACTACTGCACCTTATTCAAAGAAATGAACAACCAATTATCACTCATAAATGGTATGTATTCTGCAAATAAGCTTTCTTTGAATATGGATAAGACTAAGTACACTCTATTCTATTCGTCAGCTAATTACGAGGATCTACCTTTACAGTCCCCAAAACTTCGCTTTAGCTCAAAAGAAGTCAAAAGGTCAAGATATACAGTTTCTGGAAATACTTATTGACGAAATTGGAATTGGAAATTGCACATTCAAGCAATAGGAATCCTAACTATTGACACAAATTGGAATTATGTTGGGATATCATGTTTTTGGACAGCAAAGCGATGAAAATGTTATATTTTGCTTTTGTTCATCCATATTTAACATACAGGATCCTAGCTTGGGGTAGTGTCAAGAAGTTAAAACTAAGTAAACTTCATACTTAATAAAACTGTGCAATGAGGAATACATCAATGGCTCCCAGAGGATCCCACTCTCAGCCTTTAATACTTGATAATAAAATACTAAACATTTATTAAATGAATTTGGCTGCTCACTTGAGACTTATGTTCAAAGTTTATTACAACGCTACACCAAAATGTGTTTAAGAAAAAATTATAGAGAATATTCTCAAATATCCGACGAAATATTCAAGGGCAACATTCAAATGTAATAGTTATGACGCAACAAAATTTAATAAATTCAGTTAACTCTCTCGTGTACCAATTGCCTGGGATCATCTTTGTGCAAAAATACAACTCTCCTAGGCTCATGAGATGTAAAAAAAAAATGTCAAAAAGATGTTGAGTAGTCAAGGAATCTGGTTGTGATAAAACCCTACCCTTTTTAGTAACGTGAAAAACATTTTTAAAATGACTTTGCATACAGCTAGCGAAGTAAAGGAAAGGATGTACTGGAAATGTTGTTCTCTATGTGGTTCGTAGACTTAATCAGTCATCTGGCTTAAAATATCACCTCCTGGTCCTTGAGACCCGTTTGCAGAGTCCTTTCAATTGAAAGAAATGAGCCTAGGTCTCAAGAGACAATGTAATAGGTCAAGAACATTATCGTTCTTTCTGGGATGTTCATGGCTAGAACGTCATATAGCTGTCCAACAACTCAAACATAATACTCAGAATGAAACATGGGTTAACGCGAGAACCACTTACGTGATCACTTGACCCGCTAGACATAGCAGATAAATATTCTCTCAAATCACACTTCACTTTCAGGAAAAAAGAGTGGAGGACACATACGATAATCTTCCCGTAGTTAATCTGTAACCGGAAAGATAAAACACCAGATAGTTATAGTTGGAGCGTCCTCGATTATAGATCTGTTAGACCAGGGTTAAACTGAGAATAAACAACGATACCATTAGGAACCAGGTACTTGTATCGCAGAGTGGTCACTTGCTCTGTTAGAAATAGCAGCCAAATTTTCTCTCAAATCACACTACCAATTCCAACGACTGTAGCATCACAAGCCAAATGAAAGAAACTATGTGGTCATACGATCAGCTTGTAATATCAACCAAATCACATTCTACTATCATGGAAAAAAAAAACCATTAGATAACGATGTCCAAGGAGCACTGATGAAATAGTCGATTCAGAGCAAATCTGGAGTTAAACAATGTTATCTGCTGACATTAATTAGGTCACTGTTATAAATGTCTTCAAACGTAAATTAAATTGTAAATTATATTGTTTTCATATTATACATCGTTCATCTCCGATTCCTCATGCAATTTAATTTAGACTGTTCTCATCCCCTCATTTTAGCAAACTAGTTCGTTTAAGAAAATCTCTGTTAGAGATGGCAGCGGTATTTATACTGAGGAGTAATGTTTATCGCTACTTAAAGATGGAAGTTCTTTAAGAACAGATGATACTGCTATTTTAACCCCAGGAGGATGCTTCCTCCAGCTGGCTATTCAGTGTGCTTTGCACTCGATATATATATATATATATATATATATATATATATATATATATATATATATATATATTTACCTTTTGACCGACAGATTTAAAAAATAATTTTTTGTAACTAAACACTTCCACTGGCAGAATGTGTCATATAAAACATCTTTTACTCTTAGCGTTTTTGAGAAAAGCTTATATTTAGGGAGTTATTTCACTACATTAAAGTTGTAGTATTTCGGTAATTTCAACCAATCAATGACGTGTATTCAGCTGAATAAAATTACTGCTGTCGTTTGTCAACAAGAACCTCCTGCAGTGTATTTTTCGTTTGTCATTGTTATGTATGACAACCCTAACCCTAACCCTAAAACCCTAACCCTAAAATCCTAACCCTAACACCCTAACCCTAAAACCTTAAAGCTAAAACCAGTACAAATGCACGAACGATGTCATAAATAACAGTGACAAACGAAAAATACACCGCCAATAGTAATATTATTCAGCTGAATACATGTCATTGACTGGTTGAAATTACCAAAATACGAGAACTTTACCGTGAAACAACTTCCTAAATATAAGCTTTTCTCAAAAACGCTAAGTGTAAAAGATATTTTGTATGACACATTCTACCAGTGTCCGAAGTTTGAAAATGTTTAGTTATAAAAAATAATTTTTTAAATCTGTTGGTCAAAAGGTATATATATATATATAATCTGTCGGTCAAAAGGTATATATATATGACCGTGTGTGTATCGTTGGCGATTTTTTCCTCCATCTTCTCTTCCTTGGATCTTTCCTTTTCCTATGTTTCTGACAAAGAGCTCCACTTGAAACATTAAATCCTCCTTCTTTCTTTCCTTTCCTGAGCATCCAATAACACTATACTTGTACAATGTCTTCACATTGTTGTGTTTTCATGTTTGGATTAACTATATATATATATTACTCTGGAGCACCACCTTTAGTTGAACAAATTGATCCCAGTATTTATCCTTTGTAAGCCTAGTACTCATTCTATCGGTGTCTTTTGCCGAACCGCTAAGTTACGGGGAACTAAACACACCAACATCGGTTGTCAAGCGATGCTGGAGTGACAAACACAGACACACGAACATACACACACATACATACATACATATATATATATATACATATATATATATATATATATATATATATATATATATATATATATATATATATATATCATCATCATCATCATCATTTAGCGTCCGTTTTCCATACTAGCAAGGGTTGGACTGGCAGTGTTTCTACGGCTGGATGCCCTTCCTAATGCCAACCACTCCGTGAGTGTAGTGGGTGCTTTTTTCGTGCCACCCGCACAGGTGCCAGACGGAGCTGGCAAACGGCCACGAACGGATGGTGCTTTTACGTGCCACCGGCACGGGGCCAGGCGAGGCTGGCAACGGACACGAACGGATGGTGCTTTTACGTGCCACCAGCACGGGGGCCAGGCGAGGCTGGCAACAGACACAAACAGATGGTGCTTTTACGTGCCACCGGCACGGGGGCCAGGCGAGGCTGGCAACGGACACGAACGGATGGTGCTTTTACGTGCCACCAGCACGGGGGCCAGGCGAGGCTGGCAACAGACACAAACGGATGGTGCTTTTACGTGCCACCGGCACGGGGGCCAGGCGAGGTTGGCAACGGACACGAACGGATGGTGCTTTTACGTGCCATACGACAGGCTTCTTTCAGTTCCCATCTACCAAATCCACTCACAACGCTTTGGTTGGCCCGAGGCTATAGTAGAAGACACTTGCCCTAGGTTCCACGCAGTGAGACTTAACCCGGAACCATGTGGTTGGTAAACAAGCTACTTTATTTCAATAATTTTGCCATAAAGGCATTACACAGAGGGGGACACTACAACACATGTGGGAACATATAACAATTAAAAATATAAAAATAAAATATGATTTAATGAATGATACATGAAAATGAACATGAAAAACAAATTAAAATATAATAATACTAGCAGTATCGCCCGGCGTTGCAGTTTGTTTAGACCCTTTAGAATTGGAATTTTTGAAAAGTAAAAATTTGGCTGTATGTAACTTGTTATTTTCTTTAAGTGAAATACACCGAAAAATGGCGACACAGCAGTCAAAACATCATAAAAAGTAGGGATTTTCATAGAAAAAAGGCACCTTTTTGATGTAAATAATTTTTGGTCCGATTTGAATTTTTTCTTCTACAGAAGGAAGAGTTAGCCTTTTCTATCATACTCTCATATATATATATATGTATATATATATATATATATATATACATATATATATGATGATATATATATATATATTAATATGAAAAAACCCTCCAGGCTACATCCCGAAAATTCATTTCTTTGCTGAATTTCTACAATGTTTACAGCGATTCGTTTTTATATCTTGATTTTTTACTCAGCTCAGATTTTTCATGCAATTTACGCATACTTGCACGCGTGGTGAACACAGTTCACGTCAAACAGCTGACTGAGTAAAGTTCACTATTCAATGCATGGGATAAGGCCTAAACAAACACATTATCAATTTTTGCACTTGTGAGATGAATTTCGGAAAAGAAATAGCGCAGTTCAATTTTCATTCGCCTAAACTTTAAGTGACCCACTTTTGGTGGTTCTACGATTTGTTGGCTTGGAGGAGATGTGCCAGGAAGTTAAACATACAGACACACACACAGACACACAAGTTGAGTTTTATATATATAGATGAATGATATCTGAAAATGATATTATGAAGAGTGTGCTACTCACCCAACACTGATTAACACCACTCACTGCCTCTAAGTCCTAAGTCCTTCAGTCCAGTTCTTTTTCTTTTTTTTCCATCACTTAGTGACATCATTCTCTCCATGCATTCATAACCTTTTTCACCGGGAGTGGGGGTCTACAAGATTTTGTGATGTCTGCTCTTTCTTTTTCTTTTTTTCTTGTGGGAAGATGGGGTGGGTAGGTTTGGTGTCTGTATGGGGAGGGTGGGTCTGAGTGGTCTTGGGTGGGATGGAGTTGGACTGAGGTACCACATCACATTCAGTGTTCTTTCTTTTCTTCTTTTTCCTTCTACTCTCTGTTACTACCCATTCTTCCTTCCTCCTTTCCTCCATCTTTCTTTTCTTCCTTTCTTTTCTCCTACGTCTCCACAACTGGTTTGTCTGTTGTTTCATCAATTGTTTTCTTCTGTAGAGGGCAGTATGCTCTAATGTGGCCCTTTAGGCCACATTTAAAATATGGGACTCTGCCCTCCACCCACACTCTTAACACAATTTCTCCCAACATCACCGTCTTGGCCAGCTTCTCCAGCTGCTTCTCCTCCACCTGCAGGATGAGATCCAGTGATTTCCTTCTCCATCCTCCTTCCGTTTCCATGGCTTGGAGGACAGCCACCTCCTCCTCACTTCCTATGAGGACGGCGGCCGTGACCCAAGCCACTTCTATATCAGGTGGGATTGCTTCCACCCTTACCTTGATAGTCTTTCTTCCGAGATATGTGGCTGCCACACTGACCCGTATAGGACACCCACTTTGTTGGCAATTATATATATATATTGCAAACGGGGAGAGAACTCCCTACTATGACTGTGACACACTCGCCAGCCTCCTCTCCTCCTCCACTGCCCTAAACTGGACAACCACTGTCCTGCATTTACATCCTTTGGTTATATACATTATTTGGTTTGGCGGTTTCCTTAGCGCTTTTTCTATTATTTCCGCTTCCACCTGTTCAGCCTTTTTGTTCTTTAGTGAGTGCACCCTATAGATGATAGATTTCCTCTCCATTTGCTCCATGATTCTTTTAGGCAGCGACAACTTCACGTCGCCACCCACCTTCTGCGTCATTTTTCCATATTCCTTTAGTCCAGCCAGGTCTACATCTATTTTCTTCACCTCTGCTGCCTCAGAAAAACTTCTTGTTCTCTCCAATATTCCATCCATTCTTCTCACTGCCTTCACCAGCTCCTCCTCCACTGAAGACGATTCAGACCCGCTAAAGTCTGAGTACATTTTCTCAAATCCGCTGCCAAGCAGCACAAAAATCCTGTCCGACAGTCAAAAAAACAAACCAGCAACTGAATCAACACAGGCACAATAACCAGTAAGCAACCTACTTACCTCACAGCCACTCCTGTGCCTATATATATAAATATTTATAGCCTCAAGAAGACGTCTCTACCAGCTGGCTAACACATCACATTCTGTTGCTCAGAGATTTAATATAGTATATATATATATATATATGTGTGTGTGTGTGTGTATATATATATATATATATATATGGCTGTTATTTCTAGTGGGTGAATGGCCTATTATGGCCGTTCCTTGATTGTTGATGTTGAACTTAAAAATGGTCTATGACTATTTAATTTTTTCCCACTAGGCCGCTGGTGGCAAAAAAATTCTACAAAATTTTTTTTTTTTTTTTGCCACCCTATATTGATTAATTATGAATTTTCTGGTTAATTCCGTAATGGAATCGACGGCTTATATTTATTTGCTGCCGATAAATTTGGCGCGAGTGCGATGATTTGAAAATTTTAGGTCAGATATTACCTTGGCAGGGTCGGAGATGCCTCGTGAAAATATCTGTTCCGACTTGTGGCTATTTCTTACTGATGAATCTGAGGGCCTATGGAAGATTGGCTTGATTTAATTTAATCAGGTTAGTTTACCATTAAACAGCAGACGAAACGGTGCATCGTATAAGAAATTACAGGGTAAATGTTTTTTAAATTTTCTCCTGTTTACGGAATTGACTTTTATTTGCGGTTGAAGCTTTGGCTGTTATTTCTAGTGGGTGAATGGCCTATTATGGCCGTTCCTTGATTGTTGATGTTGAACTTAAAAATGGTCTATGACTATTTAATTTTTTCCCACTAGGCCGCTGGTGGCAAAAAAATTCTACAAAATTTTTTTTTTTTTGCCACCCTATATTGATTAATTATGAATTTTCTGGTTAATTCCGTAATGGAATCGACGGCTTATATTTATTTGCTGCCGATAAATTTGGCGCGAGTGCGATGATTTGAAAATTTTAGGTCAGATATTACCTTGGCAGGGTCGGAGATGCCTCGTGAAAATATCTGTTCCGACTTGTGGCTATTTCTTACTGATGAATCTGAGGGCCTATGGAAGATTGGCTTGATTTAATTTAATCAGGTTAGTTTACCATTAAACAGCAGACGAAACGGTGCATCGTATAAGAAATTACAGGGTAAATGTTTTTTTAATTTTCTCCTGTTTACGGAATTGACTTTTATTTGCGGTTGAAGCTTTGGCTGTTATTTCTAGTGGGTGAATGGCCTATTATGGCCGTTCCTTGATTGTTGATGTTGAACTTAAAAATGGTCTATGACTATTTAATTTTTTCCCACTAGGCCGCTGGTGGCAAAAAAATTCTACAAAATTTTTTTTTTTTGCCACCCTATATTGATTAATTATGAATTTTCTGGTTAATTCCGTAATGGAATCGACGGCTTATATTTATTTGCTGCCGATAAATTTGGCGCGAGTGCGATGATTTGAAAATTTTAGGTCAGATATTACCTTGGCAAGGTCGGAGATGCCTCGTGAAAATATCTGTTCCGACTTGTGGCTATTTCTTACTGATGAATCTGAGGGCCTATGGAAGATTGGCTTGATTTAATTTAATCAGGTTAGTTTACCATTAAACAGCAGACGAAACGGTGCATCGTATAAGAAATTACAGGGTAAATGTTTTTTAAATTTTCTCCTGTTTACGGAATTGACTTTTATTTGCGGTTGAAGCTTTGGCTGTTATTTCTAGTGGGTGAATGGCCTATTATGGCCGTTCCTTGATTGTTGATATATATATATATATATATATCATCATCGTCGTCGTCATCATTTAAAGTCTGCTTTCCGTGCTGGCATGGGTTGGACGATTTGACTGAGGACAGGTGAACCAGATGGCTGCACAGGCTCCAATCTGATCTGGCAGAGTTTCTACAGCTGGATGCCCTTCCTAATGCCAACCACTCCAAGAGTTTAATGAGTGTTTTTACATGCCACCAGTATGAGGGCCAGTCAGATGGTTCTAGCAACGGCCATGCTCAAATGGTGTTTTTTATGTGCCACCTGCACAGGAGCCAGTCCAGCGGCACTGGCAACGACCTCATTCGAATGTTTTTTTCGCGTGCCACTGGCATTTTTATGTGCCACCGACATGGAAGCCAGTCAGCAACACAGAATGTGGTGTCATTAGCCAGCTGGAAGAGATGTCTTCCTGGGGCTATAAACGTCAGTAGCAATGTCCCTTATAGGACACCCACTTGGTTGGCAATTATATATATATATACCTGTCATATATATATATATATCACCATCATCATTTAGCGTCCGTTTTCTATGCTAGCATGGGTTGGACGGTTCAACTGGGGTCTGTGAAGCTGGAAGGCTTCATCAGGCCCAGTCAGATCTGGCAGTGTTTCTACAGCTGGATGCCCTTCCTAACGCCAACCACTCCGTGAGTGTAGATATATATATATATATTACATGCAGGTATGTATCAAGCTATTTCATTGCCAATGATTTATAGGTAGGGAAATTCAAAACTAGAATTAACACTTTTTACTTTATTGTAATATATATTGCAAATGGGAAGAGAACTCCCTACTATGACTGTGACACTGTTTTTTTCTATATATTGTGTGCTGGGTTAGACTGCCGCTATGTCTAGCAGATGAGTATCCATCACTGAAGGTGATCTGATAAGATTGAAATCATGTGATATGGTGGTCTCCAAACTAGGATAGTAGGAAGTTCTCTCCCACTTACAATATATATTATGTGTGAAGCATATTGAATAGCCAGCTGGAGGAAGTGTCCTTATGAGGTTAAAATAGTAGTATTGTCTGTTCTTAAAGAACATTCATGTTTAGTGGAAATGAACATTACATCTAGTATTTTATTTCTATTTATATATGTTCTTCAGGATCTTAGAAAACTTATCACTCATGAGCCAATGAGGAAGCTTCTGTAAAGTAGGTTCATTTTCAAGTAATAAGAACATGTTGAATAACAAAGTCTGATACATTATGCTGCAGAGTTTTAGAATAGCTGTCTCATGAAGCCCTATACATCATGGGAACTGTAAAGGTTACAGAAGTGGGAGGCAAAAATGAAAAAACAAAAAGGAAAAAAAATAAAACTGGAATTTTCGGTATGACAAATCCTTATTAAGTGGAATTGTAATTTCAGTTGTATGAAATATGGGAATATTAAAAGGGGTGAAAAATATATACTTTTCCTTTTCTAAAAGCTATGGGACTATTTTGTTCAATGAGTGATACATCTTTTTAATACTAAATGCTTCACACAGTTCAACCCTGAAAAGTGCCATGGACATTGTTATTTCTATTCCTACTAAATCTTTAAAATTTATACAAATGTCCCTCAATCCATATTCCAATATCTCAGGAAAAAACATTGGATTGTGTAAAATAGAATACATTATTCCTTAAAAAAAGATGGGCAGTCATCACTTGAATGCATTTATATTTATTTATGTCCCATCTTTTTTTTAAAGACAAAGTGTAACTAGAGCTTGATTAACCAGTATCTCATTCCTTTTGATGACAATAGGATGTGATTTTAGTAGTATTTGGCTATTCTTAATAGATTAAATGATCACATACAGGCCTCCGTTCTAGGGATGGTACAGTGGTTACAATTATTGGCCAAATAATACTGTAAATGGCAATGATCTGTGAGCTGATCAGGATATTTTCCATTTCAATGCCTTTGATTCAAACCATACCTAGTGGAAGCACATGGCCTAGTGGTTAGAGCAGCGAACTCACGGTTGAGGAGTCACGGGTTCGAATCTCAAACTGGGCAATGTGTGTGTTTATGAGCAAAACACCTAAGCTCCATGCGGCTCCGGCATAAGGTAATGGCAAACTTCTGCTGACTCTTTTGCCACAACTTTCTCAGACTCTTTCCTCCTGCATCTTGCAACTCACCTGCGACAGACCGGTGTCCCATCCAGGTGGGGAACCTATATGGCAAGGAAACTGGGAAACCGACCCTTATGAGTCAGGCGTGGCTCAAGAAGGAACAAACACAAACCATACCTACACCAACTTTGTGTGTCTTATTCTAGTAGATGGGTAACCAACAGAACTACAATATATTAAAGTACCTGTCATTGATGATGGTTCAGTAAATCTGTCATGTTACTTTTTCTTATTGTGCCTTGTGCAATGGGTGTGTATGTGCCTGAGACAGTAGTAGCAAGTTTGCTTATACTTGTGAATACATATTCAAGTGATTCTGAATTTGGTGGAGTATATATATTCCAGTGAATCTAAATATGATTAGCTATATCAAGCAATTTTTATTGCATGGGGATGAGGGAAAAGGCTACTATATATGTATTGTTTGATGGGTCCCTTGAAGGAAGGCAATGGCTAAGTGTATCTAGCACTGTGGTTACAGCAAATAAGACGAACTGCAAAAGATGTACTTGATGTGCTGAGCTGAGTAAACTTTCTCTATATACACCATGGTCAGAGCAAGAGCAGAAAAAGTAGTACAGAAAATATAGTCAGTGTTGCTTATTGAAATGGCAGTTAAAGTTAGCAAGTTTGATCAGGTTAAGCTGTTTGGTGAGTTGATGGCAGATGAAAATGGAATACTGCAGTGGGAATTACCATTAGCAGCAGTGTCTGACAGAACTGATATCAAGAATTAGAGTTTGGGGTAACACAGACATGGAAACAATCACTGAAGGCACAGGTACTAGGATAAATATATGTAGTACTGAATGTATGTTGTTTAAGCCAAAGAGTCAAAAAGATATGTACAATAAAAGTTAAGTGCTCTGGGAAAGCAAAATCATTCATGGGAAAAATAGAATAGCAAGAAATCTTAATCATCATCATCATCAACACCACCACCACATTTTTCATCATCATCATAATTTAACTGCTGCTTTCTATGCTGACATGAGCTGGACAGTTTGACAGGATATGGCAAGCTGCAGGACTACACCAA
The DNA here is from genome assembly GCF_006345805.1 of Octopus sinensis. Lineage (NCBI taxonomy): Eukaryota > Metazoa > Mollusca > Cephalopoda > Octopoda > Octopodidae > Octopus > Octopus sinensis. The sequence goes on from NC_042998.1 coordinate 113,308,734, forward strand.
GTTCCAGAAAGCAAAAATTAAAAGCAAAACAAAAAGCATGCAACAAAAACTAATGAGAAAGAGGAAGAAGAAAAAGAAAGGCAAACTGTCTGAAGTCACATATTCTATTGCCATCAACTGAGAAATATTGCTGAAATGAAAATTTCAAGGACATATAAGAAGAAAGTATATGATGAGTTTAAGAGATCCATAAACACAGATGATTATGCGGAATAAACTCATAGGAGAAGGTTGATTTTGCATGTCTGGATGCAAGGTGCAGGTTGTGTATTAATTTAAAGTAGTTTTCCACATCAGTCTTCCATACTTCTGGCAGTGTAGTCTTTAAGGGTACAAAGCAATTGCTTTGAGTGCAAGTCTTTATTGCAATTATAAAATTTACAGTGTGAGAGCACCAAGCTGCACATACGTTGGTTGATGATCACCAGTTTTAACATAATGTATGTAGTAGGCTACATATTTTTTGTAATTAGGTTTTCATGTATTGGAAACAGGGCTGCTTAGTTTGACTGCATTTATATACGAGGGGCGTTCAATAAGTAATGCCTCTGACCCACTTGCAGTTGTTTGATCTAGCTGAAATTTTGCATGTGCAATTACCTATATCTCTATAGATTAAGTGGCAAATTACAGCTCTGAACTAATTGTGGTTTCTGATTTACAGGTGCTTGAACTGAGTCAAGTGTGAAACGGAGCCTGTTGAGTGTCGAGCAGTGATGCGGTTTTTGTATTTGAAAGGACGCACACCACGGGAGACTTTTGATGAAATAAAAGTAACTTATGGTGATGATGCTCCATCATATGACCTTGTAAAACGCTGGCATCGTGAATTCAAACATGGTCGGAACTTTTTGGAAACAGCTCCCAGATCTGGTCGCCCCCTTCTGCCATTGATGAGGCATCTGTCCGTCAAGTTGAGGCTGCCATTTTGGAAGATCGACGCATAACTATTCGCCAAATAGCCCATGAGGTCAAGATTAGTACCGGGTCTGTGGAAACTATCATTCATGACCATTTGCATATGCAAAAGGTGTCTGCCAGATGGATTCCCAGGTTGCTCACACCTTTCCAGAAGCAAGAACGCGTCGATAGCGCGAGGATGAATTTGAAGATGTGCCAAGAAGATGAGTCAAAATTTTTCAAAAGACTGATTACACAAGATGAAACCTGGGTCCATCACTATGATCTAGAGACCAAAGCCCAGTCAATGCAGTGGAAGCACCGTGACTCACCTCCTCCAAAGAAGGCAAGGGTGCAGCCCTCCGCTGGCAAGGTCATGCTCACAGTCTTCTGGGACCAGGACGGAGTAGTGATGACAGATTTCTTGGCAAAGGGTGCCACAATTACAGGAGTCTATTATGCTTCACTTTTGAGGAAATTAAGAGAAGCTATCAAAATCAAGAGGCGGGGCAAGATCAGCAAAGGCATCCTCCTCCTGCAGGACAACGCTCCAATCCACAACTCACGTGTCGCCAGATCAGAAGCACAGGCGTGCGGCTATGAACTCATCCCCCATCTCCTGACCTGCACCCTCTGATTTTCACCTCTTCCCAGCCATGAAGTTGTTTTTGAAAGGAAAGTGTTTCCCAGATGATGTAGCCTTGATTTCTGAAGTCACGTCGTGGTTGGAGGACCAAGCTGGGGTCTTCTACAAAAACGGTCTTCAGAGCTGCATCAAACGACGGGAAAAATGCGTAACTCTGGGTGGTTCCTATGTAGAAAAAGACTAATAACTGTGCCAAGTTTCGTTGCTCTACTGCTATGGGAAGTGGGTCAGGGGCATTACTTATTGAACGCCCCTTGTATGTTCTTCAAGATCTTAGATAACCATTCGATGACTGGTGTCTGTGCTAGAGGAGTGCAAAGAGCATCGTACGAGTGTGATCATTGACAGAGCGGCTAACTGGCTTCCGTGCCAGTGGTACTTAAAAGGCACCATTCGAGTGTGATCGTTACCAGCATCGCCTTACTGGCACCTGTGCCAGTGGCATGTGTAAAAGATTCGAGCGAGGTCGTTGCCAGTACTGCCTGACTGGCCCCGTGCCAGTGGCACGTAAAAGCACCCACTACACTCTCGGAGTGGTTTGCGTTAGGAAGGGCTTCCAGCTGTAGAAACTCTGCCAGATCAAGATTGAAGCCTGGTGCAGCCATCTGGTTCGCCAGCCCTCAGTCAAATTGTCCAACCCATGCTAGCATGGAAAGCGGACGTTAAACAATGATGATGAAAGATGAGAGATGTAAAGGTTTCACTTCATCATAATGTGTCTGTTGTTAAGAGGATTGTATCAGACATAATGGTCTAATACAGGACTACAGGAAAAGAAAGTCCTTTTCATAAAGTCATGTATATGTTAACTGGTTCTTTAGTTATGCTTGGTAAAACATTGTAGCCAATGCCAGCTAAATAAACAGTTAAGTTGTTAGAATATGAACAAGAGAGGAAAGAGCAAGAGAGAAGGAGAGAGAGAAAGAAGAGAGAGAGAGAAAAAGAGGAAAGAGATTGTAATACAAGTATCATTTGCTATAGATTGTTGACAAGTCAGGCTGTCAAATTGAAAAGCTGATAGCCAAATGGTGACCTCAATGAATACTTGACAGTGCTTGTTTCTTTTGTCATCTCTTGTTTCTTGATGAAAGCTTATATTAAGGTACACTGATTCACAGTCAATGACCTTAATTGGTCAGTTTAATGATGGTGTTAGTCAAGTGGATGTGTCTTTAAAACCCTTAGTGGTCAGCTTTATGTTGATGCCATCAATCAGTTTGATGTGTCCAGTTGTTCATTAAGAATTTCATGAATGAAAAATAATAGGTTCCAGTTTTATATTTATGCAGACACCTGCTATACATTGAAGTTGGTTGAGTTCTGAGGATGTTAGAGATAAAGAAATGAATTACAAGTGATCCAAATCACATAACACAATGATAACAGCAAAGTAATGACTGCCAACAAATTCAGTGGCAAATATATCTTATTCATGAATGGATGTTCCTGGGAACTTTTATAAGCTGATGATGACTGGTCAACCTGGTTTTCATATCAAAATATATCAAAATACCACAAAAATCAGTTCCAAATCTGGAATTATGGTCTACGGTTAAAGACTTGAGATGTTCAACACAGAAAAGATTGAGTACTAAATTCACAGCAGACAGTCACAAAGTATCGGCACCATCTTTGAAGTGGTCTTGCATGATATGGTAAAAGCAGTGTGCAGGGACCTTTTATCTTTCATCTTTTACTTGTTTTAGTCATTAGACTGTGGCCATGCTGGGGCACTGCCTGGAAGAATATTGGTCGAACAAATTGACCCCAGTACTTATCTTTTTTTCTTTTTAAGCTCAGTACTTATTCTATTGGTCTCTTTTCCCAAACCACTAAGTCACAGGAACATAAACAAACAAACACCAGTTGTCAAGCAGTGGTGGGAGACAAACACAGACACAAAGGTACACACACACACACACACACATGACAGGCTTGTCTCAGTTACCACCTACCTAATGCACTCACAAGGCTTTGGCTTGCCCAAGGTGTCATACAGTGGGACTGAACCTGGAACCATGAGGTTGGGAAGCAATCTTCTTACCATACAGCCATGCCTGCATCTGTAGAGCCACACCTGTGTCTATATGGTCACACTTATGCCTATATATAATTCTTTCAAATTTTGGCACAGTGCCAACAATTTTTAGGAGAGAGACTTGGAGACACCACTATGAAAGATTGTCAAATGAAGAGAATGAATGGGAGAAAGAGAGTCAGCCAAATATCGATCCAACAGAGGGACCAGCTATTCAAATTAACAGTACCTTGGTAGATAAAGCATTTAAGGGTATGAAGACAGAGAAAGCCCCAGACCATCAGGAATCACTACAGAGATGCTTAAAATATCTGGCGATGTAGGCTATAGTCTAGTCATCCATATAGTCAGCCAGGTGATACAAGAAGGAGTCATATGCAATGACTGGTGTAGCAGTACCATAGTCAACTGCTACAAAAATAAAGGTGACACATTAGATAGAAATAATTACAGAGGTATCAAATTGTCACGGAAGGGGTCATAGCCCAACTAATTAGGGAGAGGGTTAGTTTAAATGAGATGCAGTTTGGTTTTGTGCCAGGCAGAAGCACCACTGATGTTATATTTCTGGTAAGACAGCTGCAGAAGAAATTCCTAACCAAAGATAAACCTCTGTACTTAGCCTTTGACAGGGTCACCCGATCCCTTATCAATGCAGAAACTAGGATGATTAGTGAAAGCTGTTCAAGCCATGTACAGGGATGCTGTCAGTAAGGTGAGGGTTGGCAACGAGCATAGTGAAGAATTCCGAGTAGAAGTAGGGGTTCACCAAGGATCAGTCCTCAACACCTCTTATTCATCATAGTCCTCCATGATGATGATGATGATGATGATGTATATATCATTATCATCATTTAGCATCTGTTGTACATGCTGGAATGGGCTGGACAGTTTGACCAGAGTTGGTAAGCTGAGGGGCTACACCAGACTCCAGTCTGGTTTAGCATGTTTGTTATGACTGGATGCCCTTCCTAATGCCAGTCATTTCAAGAGTGTAATGGGTGATTTTACGTGCCACAGGCAATGGGTGCTAGTTGTGTGATACCAATATCTGCCACAACTACGATTTCACTTGCCAGAGGTCTCAGTCATTTATCATTGCCTCCTTGAGGCCCAGCGTTCAAAAGGTGCTTTTTATGTGCCACCACCATTGGTGCTAGTTACGCAACACTGGCATGTGCCACGTTTCCTCTGTGAGGCCCAATGCTTGAAAGCTGCTTTTTATGTACCATTAGTATGGGTGCCAGTTACATGACACCAACAATAGACACAACTATGATTTCATTTGACCTGAGACAATTATTGCACTTGGCAATACTGATGACTACAAACATGCTGGCTGGAAACACAGCCCCTTTTATGCTGGAGCTATATACAATCTTGGCTGGCTCAGTGTTAGTAAAATAACTGAAACAAAACACTGAAAAGTTATAACATTTTCCAAGAGGGAAAGAAGAGTTGCCCCTTACAGATAGATGTCAGCTATGACTGAAGCATGTGAACTGTATATGTGTACATGTTTGTCATTCTCTATTCCAAAAATGGGGATGACCATATTACTAAAACAAATTTCCATTCATAAGGATATTTTTTTGTCTTTGAAGTCCAGGAAAGCACTTACAACTTGCAAATTTTTTTGGAATGATTTTCCAATTTGCCACACAAAACAACTTGCAATATCTACTTTCATTAAGATAAGGTACTGACTGTGCATTAATTTTCAGATAACTTTGTATAGAATTGCAATATATATAGCCAGCTAATGTTGTAACATTGTGCCTCTCTTGGATTCAAAAGAGGGTATGTGATTATTTAGCCAGACCCTAAAAGGGTTCACCATTGTCCCTACATATTTTCCTCTGTGTGTGTGTCCCCTTCTTTCATTGGATGACAAAACCTCTGCTTTGTAGACCATGGCCTCTATGTTGCATTGACCATTTACTAAGCACTCAGCTTAAATACTAAATGAGCATCTGCTTGGGGGTTTGAGGCATTCTCTAATTTTTTAAATACTAGATACGCACTTGAACAAGAAACCAAATTATACCTATTGAATATTTTCCTATACCTATAGTCCTGTGTAAAATGCTTATCCACTAATCTAAGGAATTCTCTTCCCAAGCATGCTTTCACATTGAACAAGAAAGGTGAGGAAAACCAAAGGACTTTACAATGGTGCTTTCTCTTGTGGATGTTAGGGCCAGGCATATAAATGATGCAGTCTTTAACCCGCTGGTTGCAATGAGTCTCATTGTAATAGGAGATAAGTTTGAAATCCTCTCTCTAACTCCTTTTGCAAGTTTCTTTAACACTGTAGGCAGATATTACAAAGCTGTGTTGATGATGTATGACAACTTTTCATTAGGTTTTCAGTGAGGCCTGTATGAACTGGCACCCAAATTGAGTGCTATGTTTAAGAAGTTTATTATGGTAAGGCTGGCTTCAGGTCTTTTCTAACCCTGTTTAAAGTGTATCATTTGTGCCTCTCATGATGACTAGTGTCATCTCTATACAGGCCAAAACATACTGATGGGGATTTCTTACCTGAGGTGTCCAATATAAGTAGGCCTATGAGGCCACACACATCTACACTATCAAATACTCCCATTGTCAGGGTTTTTCTGGCTTGATTTCCCAATTACTAATTTTGGTAAACTCCATTGCAAAAATTATACAATACTTTTGATATAGATGGATAAAAATTCAGTATATTGAATTGGGTTGACTTTACTTTAGCTCTAGCCTGGTTTGCCTTAAACTATGAAATTAACTTCATTGGTGCTGTGCTATAAGGAAAGACAAGATGTCATCCTTTATCTTGCTCAAAGATCTGTTTTAGTTGGTCAGTCAGGTGGCACTTGGGGTTTGGAAGTGAAATTCAGCTGTGATCCTTAATAGTCATAAAGGTATTCTTGTAACTAGGTTTTTAGTCTGTCTGCTGTAACCTAAATACTAGCTAAATGTTTGGCTTTGATCTTAATGCTGGATCATATTTGAACTGAGGTAGATGTTGCAACCTTTACTTGGAGAGGAGAATCATTCTAAAATAATTCACATGAACCGAGTACTTTCCTGAACTCAAAAAGAGAAATATTTGGATGTTGACAGCATGAAAGGAAATTTGCTTTGGCAATATTGCCAGTTTCATTTTTGAACTAGAGAATGACAGACTTTGCCTTTCATCCTTTTTGGTTGATAAAATAAGTTGAGCACTGAGTCAAATCAATTGACTTAGCCTCTTGCTTGAACTTGCTGTCATTGTGCCAAAATTTGAAATCGATATTTCCAAGTGCTGAAATATAAAATTGCTTGGGAATTAATTTGAAATTAATACCGCCATATGCAGTAGTGCATGTGTGAAACACTTTATGGACATTCTGACCAGTTATAAGCCATAGTCAGGAATAAGCTGCTTGACATAGATATATGCTCTCTTTTAGTGTGTACCTTTTCTTACTGGTGGACAACCAACAGATAACTTCATATATATATATATATATATATATATATGGCAACATATTACATCTGTCTGTATTCAATCACGCTTACTATCATTCTTCTTTATTGCTAACCCTCACTCTCTGTCTCTCTGTCTTCCATCACCTTGTCTCTCTATCTCAGTCTCTCTTCTTCATTATGCTGAGTTGGCCAATTCAGACATGCAATTACTGGTTGTGCATAGAGACCTGGGATGTTTAATAAGTACACTCAAATATCCCTTGTTACCCTGTGCACTTAAGCAAAAGCAGAGTATTGTAATTACTCGTCTTAGTCTGTTTGTCTGTGTTTGCAAAATTACTGGAAAATGGTTGAATGGATTTCCACCACATTTGACAGAAATATTCATTGGGTGAGTGGCTCAAAATGATGAACATTTGGTCTGATTATCTCTAAAAAAAATTAAAAAATCAAATTTACAAATTTTCCAATAAGCAAGGGGTTATATTATTTTTGTTCACTCTCTTTTTTATATAAATTGACCCTCATCTGCGTGTGTATAGATCAAGGTGTAACTATGTGTGTAGACATGTGTGGGTACATACATACAAAAATACGTACATAGATATGCGACTGTGTGTGAGTGTATATGTGTGTGTGTGTGTGTGCTTGTGTATTATTAAAAGAAACCCTCAAATCTATCACTGTATACAGTGATGGATTTGAGGGTTTCTTTTAATAACGACTTGATTTCTTAATTTCACTGGAGTATAAATACCTATAATAGTGATACTTAAGAATAAAAAAGAAAAGAATTTAAACCAAACTTACAAATTTCCCAATAAGCAAGTGATCATATTATTTTGCTCATTTTCTTTTTCATTTGATTCAACCCTCATCTATGTGTGTATAGATCATGGTGTACTTATGCACATAGACATGTGTGGGTATATACATACATACATACACACATACATAAATACATGCATAAATATGCAATTGTGTGTGTGTGTGTACACTGATGGAGTCAAGGGTCTCATTTATTTACGAGTTGATTTCTTAATTTCACTGGAGTATAAATACCTATAATGGTGATACTTAAAAAAAATAAAAAAATAATTCAGTTCAATTAAAAAGGATGGGTAAGCAAAGCATTGTAAGCCACAATATAATTTGTGAAAAAATTTACCTGCATGCAGGGTATACATTGCTTCTTCAATGCTTTTTTGTTTCTTTACTGCTGTTTATACTCAATCTTCTTAACAGTAAATCATCATGAAGCTGTCTATCACTCCCTCACTCTTTCCCTTCCAATATTCTCTCCCTCTTGTTCCTATCTCTCTGGATTTCATATAATGCTCTTTCCTATCATCCTCTTGCATATAGTTATTCTGTTCAATCTCTTTACTTCTCTCTCTCTCTCTCTCTTTCTCATGAACTTACTCTTTATTCCATCACTGTCTTGCTCCTATTACCCTAGTTCTCTTCCATTATTTTTTGTACTGTTTGGTTCTGATTCTCTTGCCACCCAGTATACGGGGAAAGAAAGAAAGGAACAAATGAAAAAAAGCAATGCTACAAAGAGAGGATTCTCTTTAGTCTTGCCGGGGGGGGGGGGGACAAGATAACCTTCCTGGTGCCAATGAATGAATGATGGCAACATAGAGTAGAGACGAGTTTTCTTTAGTGCTATTGCTTGATAAAATGTACTGTGGACACCCGCTAAAGTTGTTGGTGAAAGGAAGATAACCAGTCATACAAACTATGCCAAAAAGTGTCATGTTTAAGCAAGATATAGTCTCCAAACTGTTTGGGAGGGCAGTAACTCCAAATAAGATCTTAGACTGTAATAATCTTCCTAGCCCTACTAGCATGGGAAAAGAACTTGAAATGATGATGATGATAATGATGATTTTATATAACTCTGGTGTGTGTGTTTGAGATACTAAAGGACAGTACTAAGCATTATGATATTTATCTTTTAACCCCTTCGTTACCAACCCGACTGAAACCGGCTCTGGCTCTGTAGTACAAATGTCTTGTTTTCATAACTTTTGAATTAAAATCTTCCCCCAAACCTTAGTCACAATTTATGTTCCCAACACTAGCTGAATGATAACTAAGTTATTTTACTAAATTCTTTGTTATATTTAAAGTAATTGAAAGAAACACAGAACATCTCAAAATAAATACAGTAATGAAAGGGTTAAATCTTTCTTTACCCTATGTTTAAGGGATGAGTGGAGTTGGTTCAATAAAATGAGTACCTGTTATTATTGCTCAGTCTTGTCTGAGCAGACTAACCTATGGTCAAAGATGTGGCAGTGATAATTTTCCTGTTTTTCCTTTTTTTTTTTAGTTCAAGACCTGTCAAGCCAAGTGAGATTGTAGTTGTGATTGATGCCGTTCTTTTGTAACTGGAACTTGTGCCAGTGGCGTGTAAAAAGCACCCACTACACTCTTGGAATGATTGGCATTAAGTAGGGCATCCAGCCATAGAAACCATGCCAAATCAGATCGGAGTCTGGTGCAGCTCCTCACCTTACCTGTTTTCAGTCAAACCATCCAAACCATGCCAACATGGAAAACGGACGTTAAATGATGATGATGGTGATGATGTCTTTCTTTCTCGTACAAAAAAAAAAAAAAAAAGAAAGAAAAGAAGAAAGGGATGTGATTTAGTTGGTACTAGTATTAAACTCTGCTAGATGCAAACAACTATATATCCACCTCTTCTACAAAATCTAGCTGTTCGTTTCACTTGCAAAGGTTCATGTTCTGCTTGTGACTGAATTATTGTAGCTCTGTACTTGACTATGAAACGCCAAAAATATTAAACAAAATTTTTCTCTGGCTATTACTATATCATTGTATTATTAATTACGTCAGCTAGAATCAGTATGGAGTCAATATGTCAACTACTGTCCACTTAATGTTGGTAGTAAATTTCCATACCGTATTCAACGTTAAGCTGACTATTGCCAACATTTGTCTTCTGCTAAAAACACGCCACATGTTTACCTTTGTATGTTACCAATACGTGGAGTGTTTGTTACTCCCGTGTTTCTAATACATGGCATAGTTTTTTTTTGTTTTCCTGGTTTAGTTTCAAATTTAAATCAAATAACAGAAATTAAAATACAAATAAATGAAAAATTAATCGATAGTCGGTAGTAGGATTTCTGAGGTTTTAAATTGACGGAAGTGGTAAGATCCACGCGTGAAATTCGCGCCAAATTTCTTCCTTCGCATCGGCTGGCTTCCAAGATGGCAGGTGATGGTGATCGTAACAAGTCCCTGAAAGAAGCTTTAATTGACAGTCTCACTGCTATTCTGTCTCCTCTACACGACGTTCGAGTGAATGGAGAGGAACAGATCAAAGCCCTTGAGGTGACAGAAGGTGCATGTCAATTTTTTAATTTTATTTCTCTCCCTTTCTTTTGTTAAACAAAACACGATACAATATATACGTAACTCATCTCGCATTTCTTTCACTACATCTCGACTTATTATATTCAATTAGAGAAAAGTTTTGACTGTCATTTCATACACTTTATATTTAGTTCTGTGTTCATAATTGAAAATTATGACGATGTTTATCCTTAAATTCATATACAACCGTTGCGTCTTTGTAAACCTTTTTTGTTATCTGAATTATCTAACAACGAAGTAAACGATGATCTTAGTAAAAATATCAGCTAAAAAGAAAAATAATTTTAATATATTTTATTACATTATATGATTTTTTTCAAGTGTTTCACAGCCATCAGTTTTAATTTTTTTCCCCAACCAGACATATCTTTTAACGAGGTATGTCATGGTAAAAAAGAAACGTAAATTCAGTGAAATTGTTCATAAAACACGGTATTAGCAGATATATACTTTTGTCTCTTCCATTCATGTCTAACTTTTGAAGTTACTTCTTAATAGTTCAAAGTTTCATAAAGTTGGTGGAGATAGATTCTTAAAATATATCTTATCTTACCGAAATGAAAAATATAATTAAGCAAACCTCTGAAGAATCTATATTGAGACATTAAAAGAAATATTTCTTGTCACCCGGCATAATTTATATTCCGAATTTCTTATTGAGTGACAAATATGAAACTTTTCGTTTAAAATGTTTTTCTTAATTTTTTCCATTTATTCTGCTAAATTGAGTAGATTTTCTTCATTTATTTAATGGTATCTCTGTTAGTTTGGTTTTTCGCGGTTTTTTAAAATGTGTCTAATTACTGTCTGCTCCCTTACTGACATGTGATGTAGGTTTTGCCACGCCTCCCCAGCTGTAACGCACATGTTGATTCAGGGATGGGGGTCTAGATATGGATGCTGTTTATCCCCAGGTCATCCCTTATTGAGTATACCTCTTATTCAAGTCATTTCAATTATGACCGTCTCGCTTTTTTTTTTATATCTCGGGCATATTGCTTTTTGGGATTACTTTGTGCTATGTATTTTATTCTTTAAGATAGCCTGATAGGAAGGAAATTTGGTTGTTTCTATGTTCTACATAGTGGTTACCTCGTTGGCTCGTCTGTTATCGGATGGCAGAAACGATAGAGTGCAGACTGAATGAATATTTTATAGTACTTGTATCTTTTACTGCTCCGAGTTCGAATTTGTCATTCATCTCTTTGGGAGGAGGGGTGATAAAATATACATCAGTCAGTTACTTGGGGCGATTTATTCAAATTTCTCCTTCCCAAATATGTCAAATCATTTTGGATTGACAGAATTACTAGACATCGATAAAAAATACTTTGCGATATTTAGTTACGTCCCTTTTCGATTCGAGTTCAATTCCTTTCAGAGTCAACTCTGCCATTCGTTTTTCTGTGGGTCGATTTCATCAGCTGTCCTGTTCAAAATGTTTGGCCTTGTGACTACATAATAAACTGAAGTCGCTTAGTGTTCGCTCGACCTGCTAGAAATGAGTCAAGTCTCTTTGAAGTCCAACCTCGCCTCTTAAACACATTACGTAATATCGGACATACCTCTAAAAAAGATAGGGTGGTCATTGGTGGAATGCCTCTGTTCAGTTAGTGTTGTTACTTGGCCAGTGAATTGACAGATTTGTTTGAGCAGTTAGAAAAATTGCGTTGCAGCCCCTTACCTTCTAAGTTCAAATTCCACCGAGGTCAACTTTCGCTTTCATTCTTTTGGAGTCGATAAAATATTGTACCAGTCTAGCACTGAAGTCAATGAAATCAACTAAACCTCTTCCTTCAAAACTGATGGCCTTGTGCCCAAATTAGAAACATTTGTGGGGTCAATATTATCAACTCTACTCCATCCCCTCCTAATGTATGTCCTTGTTTCGTATGTTGTGATCCCTTAATGGTTTAGCACTGTGTTTCACTATTTTAATTGTCTGTTCTTTATTCTGTTGTCTCGAAATATGTCTCGTTTAAAAATTCAAAATCTGTTGCAGAATGACTGTTGTACAATTTGTCATTCGAAATAACTACCTGAATCAATAAATAACCAAAAGCATCTATAACAGTTTGTCTTTTTATACCATCTTACATTTTGCTTAAAATAACTGTAATTTTATTTTACTCTGTATTTACTTATATATAAATGCAGTACATATATAAATTTATTCGTTTTTGCAATGGCATTCTCACAAATCAAATATATATATATCAAACGCAGACGTCTGTACATGAGCCAATGATAGAGCCTTTGTGGAGGTGCCCAAACTGCAGTAATCAGCAGCCAGATTTTCCTGAAATTGCACTCTATCATCTTAAGAAAAAGTCCTGTTTAATGTCTGTTTTCCATGCTGGCATGGCTTGGATGACTTGACTGAAACTGGCAAGGCTTGGATGACTTGACTGAAACTGGCAAGGTCGGGGGCTGCACCAGGTTCCATAGTTAGTTTTGGTGTGGTTTCTACAGCTGGATACTCCTCCTAATGCCAACCTTTTACAGTGTACTGGGTGCTTTTTATGTGGCACCAGCTTATACACCAATGCTTTTTACATGGCACCATGGTTTTAAGCTCTCAATTCTGTTATGGTGGGCAGGTCTTCTTGAGTACAGCAATGCTCCACATATGTTGGTCCTCTGTCATCACCATCATAAGGCTCAGCATTTTGAGATCATTTGTTCCATTTTGAAAACATACCTCTAAAAAAGACAGGGTGGTCATTGAGATCATATAGCTATTCCATCAACACTGGGTGCTAAAACTGACATGGTATGTGGTTCGTAATTAGTTATTACTATGTATTCTGAAGCCTGAGATATACAATGTTATGCTCACTCAGCACAACTTAAATACCAGTCAAACTTAAATGAATAACTAGTTACACTTGTTTAACCAAACCAGCAGATAGTCAGATGCCCCAGCTGTACCCCTCATACATTTTTTCTGACAATATATTTAGGATTACATAATTTAATATTGTCCTTACCATTTGAAAGAGAATTGGCTGCTATTGTGTCGGTCAAGAAGTTGTTGTATGGCACACAGCATTGTGAGCTAGTTGTTTTTAACTCGAGGGCAAACCTATGACTGCAACCTTCTGATATAATGTATGTGTGACTACATTATCCCCTTTTTTTTTTTCAAGTGTGATTGAAGGAGATTTAGCTACAATAAATGAACAAGCTTTCATCCTCAGAATAAATGAGGTTGTTGATAGTATAGCTCTGGATACACAGGCTATGAGAAAATCTTATCACCATTGAATTATTCTTTATTAGGATTTTTTTTTTTTTTTGGTTTTGTTTTCAGAGTTTGGAGTCTATCTGGCTGAGTTGACTGTGGATCCAAATGGAGCTTTAGCTATCCGGCAATTGGCCTCTGTCTTACTGAAGCAGTATGTGGAAGCTCATTGGTCAAGTCAGTCCAGTAAATTCCGTGCCCCAGAAACCTCTGAGAAGGTAATTTCTAATTATCTATTTTCTGTCGATAAGAATAAGTTAAACTTTTTTTTATATCAAGCCATCTTTGGTCTTATATTACAAAACAGTTGGTTTCATAGTTTAAATTGTTCATATGTAAATGAAAATTTCTCATCCAAGCCTATGCATGCATATGCATTTTGCTGCCATTTCATAATCAAAATATGTGCAAGCATAGCTGTATAATCTAGAGGTTCAGTTCCTAATCATGTGGTTTTGTGTTGAGTCCTCTGTGGCACCTTGGGCAAGTGTCATCTTCTCTAGCCTCTGGCCTACCAAAGTAGACAAAAAACTGAAAAAAAGACCTGCGTGTGTGAACATTGCTTCATAGATGTAAATGAGGTTGTCCTCATAGAAGCAGGGTCATTTGCTCACAAGCTTCCTTGAAAATATCTGGCCATGAAGAAAATTCTTACATTGAAATAGGTGAGGATTGGTGACAGGAAGGGCATCCAGCCATAGAAAATTTGCATCACCAAATTCTATCTAACCTATGGAAGCATGGAATGATAGCTGTTAGAATGATGTTGACAAAGGGTTAATTACCTAAAATCTGTTTTATACCATTAAAAATATGTACACAAAAGGGTCAGAAGGAATATATGCACTTCTGATATATTAGCTGGATGCTATGAATTCTCAGACCAGTTGTTCTTTTGTAGCTGCTTTGCTGTCCAAGCTGCTAACCGTCAACTAATACAAATCTGTTCTGTATTTTGAACAAGGGAGACAGGTTTAATCATCTTTGGAAATTTGAATACCTGTGGTAAGATTTGAACTGATGAAAATAAGGTTGATGGCTTATCACCTTAATTTCATTGTCTTTATATCTCTTATAACCAAGCAAATTATATTTCATGTTGAGCATTACTCTAAAATTTAGTTTGTGTTAAATCTCTTTTGAAAAATATTTAAAGATGAGCTTCTTTGTTATTACAATCCATATTCCTTGTCAAAGCATGTTGGAGGTAGCGCTTGTCTTCATTGAGATGTCCAAATATAGGTTATTAAGATCTGTAAGATATGGAGAAAGAATGTACATATTGAAGTCAGTGCGTGTCTGTGATCTTAGTAAAGTTTGAAACCAGATAATTTTCTAAATGTGATAAATTTACTCAGTAAATAGATAAGACTTCTGATGGTAGGTTTGTACTGCAGTACACAATAAAGTGAGAAGAAATTTCCATACCAAAGGATTAGATTGGATTATCTAATCTTATTTCTCCTGGAATAGACCCTGAAATATAAACTATGGTATAAGTTCAAATTTTTCCATGTTCCTGATCATGGATGATAAGTTAGGTGTACCTCTGTCTGTTATATACACAGATCATCTTTGTGGTTCTTGCTTCAGATATAAGTAATTTTTTCCTCTTCTTGAAATGTTGATTTTAAAAAAAGATGGTTTACCAGTGCATCTGCTCCTAATTCCTGAACAGGCTCCCTTGTTAACTTAGTGAATGTTATCATTTACTGCAGCACGGCAAAATAAAGCACTGATAATCATCCCAATTTTTCATCTGATCTCTATTGTATTATTACTTCAGTTGATCTTGCAAATATCTGGAAAAGCCTGTACATCGGCAGTAGTAAATTTAGTGACCAGCCAATGCCATAATTGAAAAAAGAGGTCCACTGTATATTTCACATCATGCATCTATATATAATGTTGATACTTGGCATAAGAAAAGATGTTAGCATTCAAAGCAGCCATCTCATGCTCATATAATGTTTTGTTTACATTGGCCAGCCAATTCCAACCTCTAATACCTACCTTACAATGTCATCCTTAAAATAATCACATCATTCAAATCATAAAGCTATGAGATAATGCATAATTATTTCAAAATGATGTGAACAAATAAGCATTACATTTGACAGTGTAATCAATGAGCTAAAGGTTCAAGGTGTATACCTCTCTGTTTTGATCGTTGTTATTTTTTTTACTCCTGTTGTACATTGACTGACATGTGTTATATTTTTAATGTCTGAATATATCTGAATACGGTTGAGCCTTCCATTTGCTCTGGGGTAATACATAGTAATGTACAAATGTAGTATCATTTATATTTGACATGTTCCTTTATTTTGCAGGCAAAGGCTGCCATTAGAGAGATCCTACCTGCCGGATTGAAAGAATCCATTAGTAAAGTTCGAACCAGTGTTGCCTATGCAGTGTCTGCCATCACCCACTGGGACTGGCCTGAGACCTGGCCAGAACTGTTCAGTCTTTTAATGGAAGCTCTTACATGTGGTGATCCCAATGCCCTTCATGGTGCCATGCGTGTTCTGACAGGTAAAAATAACCATTCATTTGCTTTCCTCTTTTTTTATTTATATAGACTTTCCATGCTTGGGAGAAAATCAAAACATTCTTCTTGTAAAATGACACGAGTATCTTTTAACATAATTCTCAGGCAGAATCAGCTTCTATACAATTTCCATTTGCCCAAGTTCATTCACAAGGTATGGGTTGACCCAAAGCTATAAAAAGACATTTGCCCAGGATGCCATGCAATTGGATTGAACTCCAGACACTGTAGTTGTGAACTGAAATTGTTAACCATGCACATGCATGCATAAATTCATTGTGATCATAAAACATTTTAAACTTTAACAGCCAATATTTAATGTGATGTAACACATAAAATGTAACTTAGGATCTTGTCATCTTTATGAATGCCTAAAAGCAAGGAACTGGGATTAGCAGTAGTGCTCATTTTCAAATGATGTATTTCATGTATTGAGCCTGTTTCGTCTCTGCACACCCAGGCACACGTGTTTGTGTAGATATATAGATGTGATGTGAAACTGAGGCTTCATTCCATTGCTAATCTTAAAGACTGCTGCTGTGATCCCTGGTGTTTATTAGTAATCACTCTGTGTAAAATTGACAACCATTATTGTCAGTGACTGTAGATTGCTAACCAAATGTAAGTTGCAGACACGACATACACAAGGTGGCCAGTTTTCTGTTACCATGATGCCTAATATGGAAGGACCACAATGAGTGGCAAGATACTGTGAAACCCATCAACCAAAGCTGCACTTTCAAAGACCTGCAAAATAAAAAAAAGTTGATGACAAGCATTCGGCTATTAAATCATGCTTCAAATATGCCTCTTTTCAACAGTATTTCCCAAATGAATTCGTCCCTTTGATATCAAGGCCAATTTAGGTTTTAAATATTGAAAAATTAGGCTGCTGTAAGTTTAAACAAACATACAAAATAGTATCTTAGCACGAGAATAGTGAAAATATACTAAAAACTAAAATGATTTAAATTTATTTTAAAACTCTTGTAATCTTAAATGTTTCACAAATCCTTCATATTCAATGCTTGTAGGATGAAAAATGTTTGTCGATCATATCTTGCACAATTTACAGCAGATATTGAATCCATTACAAAGTACATTGCTGTTTTTTAAAATATTCATTCTATGAATTGTCATGGGCAAATTTTCTGGTCTGTTGTTGAGATCATTTTTATGACTGTAGATACTGCTTCACAAAAGATTTCAATTTACTGAACATTTCCTCTTTGGAATTAAACAATGGAGAATAAGAAAATAGATATTTAATCATATGTTGTGGCACAAAATCAATTTCATTGACGCTTTTATGCATGCACGCATTGTCCATAATAAATGACAGGATCTGATGTAGTCACAGCGATCTTTAGCGAACATTGATGTAAAAAGCTGTAAAGTTCAGAAGTTGCGATCTTCTTAAATGTTTCAAATTAGACAGGACCTTACATATCCATTGCAGCAATGTTTAAATTTGCTCCTTTAGTAGAAGGGCGATCGGTAATTGCCTGAACTCCATGGTAAGCTCTGCCCATTGACCTTCAAAATAAAATAGATTGTAAAAATATTTCATAAACAAAAATTTTATATAAAAGTATTTAGCCAATATAATAATCATTTACCTTGAAATCCAAATATTGTAATTTGTTTCAATATATAGATGACGAATGGCCAATCCATTATCTTAAAGCAATTTTGCATAATGACCTCACTCCTTTTTTGTGTTTTCATGATTTCATTCTTGAGGGTGAATTATTAGTTTTTTTCAGAGTGTATCCAAAGCCGTGAAAATGGTGATCAGTAGTTGATAATGAAACAGTCAAATCGAATTTCTCTTGTAAAAATTCTCTTCTTTTCAAAGTTAAAGTTGGGTCCTCATTAATCGATTCTTATAAAAATTGTTGATTTTCCTTGATTTTTCACCATCGTTGCCCATGTTTTTTTTTTCTTTGGAGAATAAGCTTTCTGCGCAATTGTCTTGACTGTGCTGTAGTTAGTATCAAGGGAACAGGACAACCATTTCAAATTTTTGCTGTTTCTGCTCAGATACGTACTTGTATGTCTTGTTTGGCATGTTAAAAATGTTTAAACAAATCAGACTTTAATATAAAGGGACAAATTCAATTGGGAAATACTGTTTGGAAAATGGGCATTAAACAAAGGAATATATATATTACTGATTTAATCATTTTCTCCCTTCCTTGTTTTCATGGGTTTCTGAATTTTTACATTTCATTATCCAGCTTTGTTATATGTCTGTTTCAGTTTCGTATATCTTGTCCAACTTTTCTCTATTTTTCATTTTGTAAATAAATATTGTTGGTTACTGAGTTCTAATGAGCCAATCACTGTTTCGTTAATTTTACAATTGTAAAAGTCACAATGATATATCTGTGCAATTTATGCAGAAATATTACTACAAGGTATTTTTGTTCAAATGCACTGGTTTATTGGATTTTTTTTTTCACCTGTGTGTGTATGTAACATCTGGTGTAGTGCCACCTTCCCTTCTACAACAATCCCACTCAACTGAGGGAGCTGTTGCTTTTTTTCTTTATCTTGTAAGTTACTTGTGACCTCACTAGTGCCAGTATTATAAAAAAATGCACCCAGTACATACTGTAAAGTGGTTGGTGTTATGAAGGGCATCCAGCCAAAGAAGCCATGCCAAAGCAGATATTGGAATTTGATGTCTTTTGGCTTGTATCCAGTTAAACCATCCAACTCAAGCCTATATGGAAGACCTGTTAAATATATATATAATTTAATGTTGGGCTTCCACACAGTTTCTGTCTACTACATTGCTCTCATGTGGAGGCGCAATGGCCCAGTGGTTAGGGCAGCGGACTCGCGGTCATAGGATCGCGGTTTTCACTCCCAGACTGGGTGTTGTAAGTGTTTATTGAGCGAAAACACCTAAAAGCTCCACGAGGCTCCAGCAGGAGGTGGTGATCCCTGCTGTACTCTTTCACCATTCTTTCTCCCACTCTTTCTTCTATTGGCCTGCTCGCTTAGCCAGCGGGGTGGCGTCATTCGAAGGCTAAAACAATGCGGACGCATTGTGACCAGCGATGTGTAACTACATCTGATGGACTGGTCGGTCACGTGATCACATTGCTCACAAAGCACTAGTCAAACTCCAAGACACTTGAAGAAAGTGTCATCCAATGCAATTGAATCCAGAACCATATGGCTGGAAATCGAACTTTACCAGACAACCATACTTTATCTTATATTTCCTATTATTGCAGTTAGGTTGTAATTTAGTGGGTTCTAAGTATGTAATATCTATATTGGTTTCATAACCTATATTGAATAGATTTATCAATTTATACAGCTGTGTGGGTATCTATGTACACAAATGTTTGTAGTGATCTGGTTCCTCTTACCTTTCCATTTTTTTTTTGCGTTTGTGTCTTGGACCCTGTCCTAACTAAAAATGACTTTATCTTAATTTATAACTTTTTATGAGGTCAAATATAATCATAGACTTTTCCTTATCTTTCCTTTCTTCAGTATTTCTCCCTCTGTTGTATTTCCCTATTCACTCTCATCTCTGATCCAGGTTGCAAGTTCCGCTTCATAAACTTGATGGTAACATTGTATATTCACTCTCCAACCAAATTTAGGTTGGTAGTCAAATGACACTATGTACTTGTTCTTGAGATGTTCAAAATGTTTAATTCTTACATGTATTCACCTGGTGCAAAGGTTATTTTTTTTTGCCTAATGTAATACTTTTGTTCATCAATAAAAAAACATGCTTGAAACAGCCGTGGTGAACCACAATTCATCTGTTATCAGTGTGTGTGTGTGTATATACAAACATACATGCATAAGCTGAATTGGAAGCAAATTTAAGTGTTAAGCAGGTTACTTCAAAAACATTTGCTGATATTTTCAGAGTTCACTCAAGATGTGACAGATGTTCAAATGATTAAAGTGGCTCCAGTTATCCTTCCAGAAATGTACAAAATATTTGTACAAGCTGATGTAAGTGAAATTATAGTTTTATTACTATCAGTTTTTTTTTTTTATGGGAAAGGAATATTTATAATTGTTTAAATCCATTTGATAACTATATAAAATAGTATTTGTTTAGCTCCAGGTCAGTCTTGATTCAGTTGACTGTGACCTGCCAGCATGGAAGACAGATATTAAATGATGTAGAATGCAGTCTAGAATGGAGATTTGACTGCTATTTCTTGTAGGCTGAACAACTACATAAAAGCTCCCTCTTTGGTTGATAAGAATTGGTAACTATTGATAGAGTAATACTAGGCTTATTATTACCAACTTTATTAATTTTTGTAATAAAGTTTTTAGCTTTTTTTTTTTATTCAAATTTTTTAAAAAGATAACACAAATGCTGATAGAGCATAACATAAAATGCACAGCAACATAGATAAAATTTCTGTGAAATCTGTCCACCCTATGCCAGCATGGAAAAATTGACATGATGGTATATGTTGGAATATGTCTTGTTTGTTGTCAGCTGTAAGGCTCAGCATTTTGAGATTTATCCTAATTACTCCATATTACTATAGTACTTTATTCTGTCAGTATTCATCTTTATCAGCACTGTAGTCTCTCTTACGTTTACCTATGTTCAGTTATCCTCTCTCTTACCTATGTTCAGTTATCCTCTCTCTTACCTATGTTCAGTTATCCTCTCTCTTACCTATGTTCAGTTATCCTCTCTCTTACCTATGTTCAGTTATCCTCTCTCTTACCTATGTTCAGTTATCCTCTCTCTTACCTATGTTCAGTTATCCTCTCTCTTACCTATGTTCAGTTATCCTCTCTCTCTCCTAGCTCTGTACTCCACCTTTTATTTAAGTTAACATTACACATCCAACTGATCATAGCTCTGTCATTTCACTCCATCCTCTATTACCTATATCTTTCTATCATATAGTATCACATGCCTCACATACGCCATACAATTTTTTTAGCAAGTTAAACTTCGTTGTCATCTGTGGTTATAACCCAATAAACCACCCTTTTCTTACTCCAACCACTATACTTTCACTACAGCCAACTCTGGCACCTAATTCAGTTCAGTATTAAGGCAGCAGTTCATAATATCCTTATCTTTGTCATTTGGCTAGAAATTAACCTGTCTCTTGGTTTAACACCCCCGTTTAGCTCTTAGGAACCTTTAGCAAAATCCACTTGGTTGCAAGTATTGAGACCAGGTTATTGGTTTGAACACAACTAAATATCTTGACTTGCTACTTTCTATTGCAGCAAACATTGATTTGGGTTTTTTTCCTCTCTTTCCTCTACAAGTCTCAGATGTCCAGTGTAACTCCTAAGTGTCTGTCTTCCTCTGACTAAGCAAAGAAAGAACTGAAAAATATCACATTGAGTTTTAGTTGTTTATCTCTGAGATCTAATAACATTTAATGCAGAGCCATTTGCAATTAGCCCTGTACTAAGCCACATACTGAATAGAACTGAGCTGTATCTTTGATACCTAGATAAATTCCTTCCCAAATAATTCTGAAACAAATATTTATTTTTGCTTGTTTATCAGTTATCATCATCATCAGTAATAAAACAAAAAACAAAGTGGGATGTGACAGCTGAAGACATGTATAGGCTTGAAAGCAAAGAAGCCAGTATGCTTCACTGGATGTGCAATGTCAGTGTGCATGCACAACAAAGTGTAAGCATCTTGAGAGAAATGTTGGACATAAGAGGCATCAGATGTGGTGTGCAAGAGAGATAGCTGCGCTTGTATGGTTACATGATGTGTATGTACTAGGACAGCTGTGTAAAGACCTTTGGTGACATCCTGTGCCTAAGACCTGTCAAGTGAAATCGTAGTTGTGGCTGATGCTGGTGTCACATAACTGGCACATAAAAAGCACCTTTCAAGTGTTGGACCTCATGGCGGCAATGACGAATGACCGAAACCTTTGACATTATGCTATGCTGAAGAAGACCCATCAAGCCAAGTAAAATCGCAGCCATGGCAGATACTGGTGTCATGCAAATGGCATCCGTGTCGGTGGCATGTAAAGGCACCCATTACACTCTTGGAGTGGTTGGTGTTAGGAAGGGCATGCCAAATCAGACTGGAGTCTGATGCAGCCTTCCAGCTTACCAGCCCTGGTCAAACCATCCAACCCATGCCAGCATGGACAATGGACGTTAATTGATGATGAATTGGCCTTTCTAGCTTCAGTTGGTATTGTTGTTTAGCTCATCAAATGGTTTTCATTAGATGTTCCGTGTTCAGCCATTCATATTTTCTTTTATTTATAGAACTGCATATGCAATTTATCCTAATTTTCTGACAGTAGGATGTGATTTGAAGGAAATTTGGTTGCTATTTCTAACAGATTGAGCAAGTACATAAGGGCCCCTTGTTCTGTCTTCAGTAGCGTCAGGCAGTTGTGAACATTTGGTTGCTATTTCTAACAGATTGAGCAAGCACATAAGGGCTCCCTTGTTCTGTCTTCAGTAGCGTCAGGCAGTTGTGAACATTTGGTTGCTATTTCTAACAGATTGAGCAAGCACATAAGGGCTCCCTTGTTCTGTCTTCAGTAGCGTCAGGCAGTTGTGAACATAGAAGTTATCAAGCAATAAAAAAAAAAAAAAAGCAACGGTATATAAATATCTGGAAGGTGGACATGTTGGTTGGGTAGTAGGTATTTTAATAGTGATTCACAATAATCTGTCTGTTGCTGTCATTTCTTTGCATCCTTAAAATTAGATGCAAATTTGATATTTTTATATTTTATTTGTTTGTCATTTGACTGCAGCCATGCTGGAGCACCACCTTTAGTCGAACAAATTCACCTTATTCTTTGTAAGCCTAGTACTTATTTTATAGATTTCTTTTGCTGAACTGGGACGTAAACACACCAACATCAGTTGTCAAGTGATGGTGAGGGGACAAACACACACACACACACACACACACATATATATATATATATAATATATATACACACACACACACACACACACACACACACACATATATATATATATATACACACACACACACACATATATATATATATATATACACACACATATATATATACACACACACACACACACACAATGAGCTTTCAGTCTCCATCTACCAAGTCCACTCACAAATCTTTGGTCAGCCTGAGGCTATAGAAGACACTTGCCCAAGGTGCCACGCAGTGGGACTGAACCCGGAACTATGTGGTTAGGAAGCAAGCTTCTTACCACACAGCCACGTACATTTTTATTTCCTTCTTGTATTTTAAAAAGAAATGAAATTGCATTTAAAATGTTTTTTTCTTTTGTAGACATACAGTATTCGTACGCGTACTCGAGCAGTCAACATCTTCAACACTTGTGTTGCTATGGTAGCTACTATGATGGACACACACAAAGTAAGATCAGTCTCAATGGTTTCTTCTCTAATATTTGTGATATATCATTCAGATATTTATCGTGGCCATGCTGGTGCACTGCCTCAAGAAATTTTAGTTGAACCAATCGACTCCTGTATTTATTTTCTTTTTGAGCCTGGTACTTATTCTATTGGTCGCTTTTGTTGAACTGCTAACTTACAGGGATGTAAATGCACCAATACTGGTTGTAAAGCAGTGGTGCAGGACACAGACAGATGAAGGGCTTATTTCAATTTCTGTCTACTAAATCCACTTGCAAGGCTTTGGTCAGCCCAAGGTGCCACGCAATGGGAGTGAATGTGGAACCATGTGGTTGGGAAGCAAACTTCTTACCACACAGCCACATTTGTATTGATGAAATTAAATTGAGCTTTATAGCTAATAGCCTAACTCTGTCACTTGCATTATAAAACTAATTTTGTCCATTTAAGGATGCACAAAATCTCTTACATTTTGCATCTGTTTGACATATGCACTAGAATTCAATGACAAGATTACAGAATTTTGATAATTTTTGATACTTCATAGTTGATACTGTATTAAAGAGATAAGAAAGTGGTAGAATAGTTTTTGTATGTTAAATGGTGGCAATAGTCTCCTTCCAAATTTCGTTAACATCTTGGATCAAATCAGGAATCTAAGCTGATTTCTGTAGAAAAAAAAATAACATTTAAATTCTGTTTTGCTTTTTTTAATTTTTTTTTTTGTATTAAGAGATAAAGGAAAGTGGAAGAATAGTTTTTGTATGTTAAATGGTGGCAATATCTCTTCCAAGATTGCTTTAACAATCTTGGATCAAATCAGGAAATCTAAGCTGATTTCTGTAGAAAAAAAATAACATTTATCGTTCTTGCTTTTTTAATTTTTTTTTTTTTTTTTTTTGTTGTTGTTATTTCTGAATAAGTTTTAAAAGCTTTTCCACATTGGAAATATAATAGAATTAATTTGTCTGACTCCAGTTTAGCTTTAGGTGCAGGTAATTTAAAGTAGCTGGCCTTTGTGACTCATTTTTTCTCTTGACACCCATACTGTGTTCACTACCCTAGGCCTTGCACTAACGACTATATCCAGTCATTCCCTGTCTCCTCAGAACATCACCACTCTGGAATTCATTTCTTGCCCATGTTTTTCCTGCAGCTGTCAATTTGTGGATATTCAACATTATCAACCATGTTGATCTCACCTGCCTTGGAGCACCTGTAAAAGCTGTAAGCACATCACCTTCATTAAGACCAAACCATTAAAAAAACCTCAGAAAGCTGCCAGGCATTTACAAAAATCTTGTTGTTTATATGCCATAAAAGTATATCAAGGTTTAGACACTACCTAACTGGAGTAGTTAATAATAGTTCTCATTTTACTGCCAAGTGGATGGTGTTTGGAAGTCACTGGTTCAGCCAATCAAGTAAATATTACTTTGCAAACCCTTTGTGAGTTAAGCCTTAGAAGCATTAATATATATTAAAAAAGTCTCTAAATGATGTGGTTTCATGGAAGATTCTGCCAAGTACTTTACAAAGGGGAATGTATAAATTCCTAAAATCTTAAACATTTTTGGTTGTGAGCTACAATCTCGACGTGGCTGAATGCAGTAGCACTTAACTATTCTTTACAGATTACATCACCCAGTTATTTGGTAAAAGCATGACGATTGCAATATTTTATTTCCTTTCCTAAAAATTTTGACTTCATGCTCATAATGTTTTTTCTTGTTTTAAAAAGACTTGTTTCAATAGTTTATAAAAATTATTTATGAGAACTATTCAAATGAAAATATTTGTTAAATGGTAATGAAAATCTTAGAAAAAATTAAAAATTTACTTAAATAAAATAATGATGAAATCTATGTACGTTTAATGAAATGTTTTGTACTCTTAGCCAGAAGGATCTTTGAATGTGTGACATTTATTTTGCAGGGTATTGTTAAGGCTTTACTATTACCCGTCCTTCCACAATTTACTGATGCTTTTATCAGTGCCCTTCAGGTTCCTGATGGTGAAACTTCAGATAGTGGCCTCAAGATGGAAGTTCTTCAGGTATATTTATTTCTTCTCAGTTTTTGTTTCTAGTTTAAAATTACTAATGTGAAATTGAAAATTTTGACAAATCTAAATATTTTTTTCCTTCTAATTTTATACAGGCTGTCACAGTTTTAGTGAAGAATCTCCCCAAAACAATGTCTACATGGTTACCTCAAATCCTTCCTCCAGTCTGGAATTTGTTCACACACAGTGTGGAATTGTATCCTTTTTTTTATTTTTTGTAAACTAAATTATTTGATTTAATTGACTTATGAAATATGTTGCAGACTTCTTCTATTTTGTGTTCTGCTCTTGGCTTCACTGATATCTGGTGGTATATATTGTGTTTGTTGATGATATTCTCTGTCATATGTGTCTAGTTTGGCTCAGATTCCTTGGTATCTACTCTTAGTAGCAGGATATGCACTTCTTATTTTTATTAATCCTTTTATTTCTCTTTCAAAAAGTTGAATCTCATGCAAGATTAAGCAAGTCATAAAATCCAAGTTTGTTTCGGATACATTTTGATTGAGGATGATCATGTGATCAGGTTTAGAAACTTTTGTAAGTTCTTCCCTATGTCTGTTCTTTAATGTCATGTGACAATCCCTTGCAATCTAGGCTGAATTTTATCTGTCAAATATAGTAGAGGAAGATTTTGTGATTAGTAGTAATCTCAGAAATTTTTGTAGGTTCTCCACTATGTCCATGCTTCAATGTGACTATTTTTTGCACCAAAAAGTCAAGGCTGGCACAGTTGAATGAACATGTCTAGTGAGTCCCAGAATAAGGTTCTCTAAATTTAATCTGTTGAGTGGTAGAGTGGACAGCAGTTGTTTCTACAAAGCCTGGTGGTTGAATAGTTATGGTTTGCATCTATGTATGCAGGTATCAAATTTAGCTGAAAATGTGCAGAAAATAGACTCCATCAACTACCAAGGGGGCAAGCTTCCATTATCTATATACCTCAGTTAGTAGTGGAGGTGGATGCTCTGAGAATATAACTGTGAGAATAAGATTAGGCTGGACAAAGTTCAGAGAACTCCTACCCCTTCAGGCAAGGCAGATTGATGGCAGTGAAACATGCTGTGACAGCCGAGGACATGCATAGGCTTGAAAGAAATGAAGTCAGTGTGCATGCTCGACAAAGTGTAAGCATCCTGAGAGAAAAGTTAGGCATCAGATGTGGTGTGCAAGAGAGATGACTGCACTGGTATGGTCATGTGATGTGTATAGATGAGGACAGCTGTGTAAAGAAGTGCCAATCTCTCTGGAGGGAACCTGTGATAGAGGTAGACCCAGGAAGATATGGGACAAGGTGGTGAAGCATGATCTTCGAACTTTGAGCGTCACACCGGCAATGACTAATGACGGAGATCTTAGGCGATGTGCTGTGCTTGAGAGGACCCATCAAACTAAATGAGGGCAGTAGCCAAAACGTTTGGCATTGTTGTGCTTGAATACCCGTCAAGCCAAGTAAAATTGCAGTCGTGGCAGATACCGGTGTCATGCAAATGGCACCAATGCTGGTGGCACAAAGAAGCACCCATTACACTCTGAGTGGTTGGCATTAGGAAGGTCATCTAGCCATAGAAAACCATGCTAACTCAGACTGGAGTCTGGTGCAACGTACCAGCCTGGTCAAACCGTCCAACCTATGCCAGCATGGAGAACAGGCATTAAATGAGATACCCTGCTCTCATCATACCACTATGGAAGGTGGATGTTAAATTATCATGATGATATGTATGTGCAGGTATCATTATCATCATCGTCGTTAACGTCCACTTTCCATGGTGGTATGGGTGGTATAACGAGAGGGTAGGCAGGAACCTGCACCAGGCTTCTGTGTCTGTTTTGGCATGGTTTTTACTGCTGGATTGCTTTCCTAACATCAACCACCCAGCAGATTGGACAGTGCTTTTTTACATGGCACAAGCATAGGCAAGGTCAGTTTTAGTGGTGGTTTTTACATCTGGATGCCCTTCCAAACACCAACCACTTTACAATATGGATCGAATGCTTTTTGTGTGGCACCAAACACTGGCAGTCACCAAGTCACTTACAAGACAAAGATCCTTTGGGAGGAGAGAGGCATTGGAGATAGTGATCTTGTATGAGATGATGAAAAATGAAAGGTTTGAGTGAGACAGAAACAGGTGTCTTGCTGTATATCAGATACATGGTTACCTGGCTACAGAGAGTGATCAGGAATGAGACAGAAGCAGGTGTGCTGCTGTAAAGGAGATACATGGCTATCCAGACTGATAGAAGTGCAAGAGAGGAGAAAGAGTGCGGGAGAGAAATGGTGGCATACTCACAAGGAATGGGGATCAGAAAATAGATGGGATGTTTAGGTAAAGGAAGAGAGAGAGATAGATGGTGGAAAGTATGGAGGTCATAACGTAAATCGCAGGGTATTGCTAAAGAAGCATAAGGGCCAAAAGTAGTGTAGTGACTGGTGAAAACCTGGGTATATAGTGGGGGTGGGGGACTATGGGATAAAAATGATACAGTGAACAGGGCTGTGAGAATAGAATTGAGAATGAGCAATAAGCATAGTGCATGAAAGAGGAAATATGAGGAAGAGATATTGTTTGAATATATACATAAAGAGAAGTTGAAAATGCACTGATTTGTTTAAAGACTTAGCTGGTTTCACAGATTTTTCTAATTTTCAAAAATCAGAAGCAAGGCAGAATGAACCCCTGTGCATTTTCAACTTTTTTTTATATTTCTACCCATGTAGAATAAAATAACTTCTTTTATTTTGTTTTATATATATGTGTGTGTGTGTGTATAGACAAATTGCACTTAGAATTCCCTATTTAGAAGTCATTTTACTGCAGGATCCCTTTATTATCTGTGGTAATTAGGATTTTAAATATGACATCCATGTATAATGAAATTATGAAGATAGAATTAAGCACAAAAATGGCTTGAATATGCCTTTCCATCGGTAGGTCATTTTGTATTTTTTTACTATTTCTTGTGGATGCCTAAGTTTCTGGGGAAATGGTGAGTTAGAGGATACTTTATTGAAGAGGTCTTATAATACAAAAAACATAAGTTGACCCTTTCACTGCACTGTCCACATATTATTTTTAATTTCTCTCCCCGTTCTTTTCTTTATTAGTATTCATTAAACTAATGAGGCTGTCTCCTACCACATCTAAAATTTTAATCAGTTAAAATTACTTGAGTTACTACAATATGTTAGCACTGATTTATACATATATGTTGTGGCCATCCCTGTGGTTTTTTTTATTCTCCATTTTTGTCAAAATGTTATCTTTAACCCATTTCAGTTATGTTCGTACTGTTGTAAACAACACAGAGGAAGCTGATAATCCAGTGGATTCAGATGGTAAGTTAGATTATATTAGAACTGCAGTGAATGGTAGTTGAGTGAGCAACAAAAAATGTTTTCTACTGTTTACAGTCTTCATTAAATCAACCTGTAAACATTGGGAGACCTGGATAGTCCTAAATATATTTTCTTAGGAATGAGATGACACTTTTTAATAATATACATATTTTGTAACTTTATATATATATAAATGGAAACTTGATATGACTGGCCTATCTGTATTATAGGTCTGCTGGATCAGGACTGGCCTGGGGTTACACAGGGGTGGGGAGGCACTCTTCCGCTTCATATAAAAAGTACAGTTTATGCATGAAGATGATGTAAGGAAAGGGATGCTACATTGTAATATGTATTCATTGACTTCCTGCTAATCATTTAATCAGAGAAAGGCATGTCTATGATCCTTTATAGGGCCTCAGAGATTTGTGGGAAGGAATCCTCAATCTGGAGACCTAGCCCAAATACTTGAAACAGTGGACTTCACTAAAAGCATACAAGAATTAGATAGTGGTGTCACACTGAGCAATGGATTAAATATGCTATGCTTGTGGGCCATAGCAAGATTTGAACTCAATGCAAAGAGCCAAAACAAATACCACAAAAGCATTGCTGATACTCTGACATTTCCACCAGTCCACCACTGTAAACTAATTCTCCATCTATCAAGATGAAATGCTAAGGTGCCAGAATAAATATTGCATGGCTTTTGCCCGACACTCAAACACTGCCAGTTCACTGAGATTTGTAGAAAAAATAATTCAGCAAATAGTCTTTCAATAATTTGAACTTTGATCTGAATATGATGGACTAGTTAGTCATTCTTTGATGGCCTATATCTCCCCCCCACCTTTTTTTTTGTTACATTCTTCTTTCTCATTAATTGTATGGGTTGGAGAGGTTTCCAATAACCTATTGTTCCAGATCTCTTGTTTCAATGACACTTTGGTGTTTGTTTCAGCATCATTTCAACTATCACGTGTAAAGGCAAGGACACGTGTGTTTATGTACATACACAATGTGCTTCTTTGTGTCTGTCTACCAAATCCACTTGCAAGGCTTTAGTAGACCTTGGGCTCTAGTACAAGACATTTTCCCAAAGTACCTTGCAATTATATTAGACCCAAAACCAGACCAATGTGGATGGGAAGCAAACTTCTCAACCACACAGCCATACCTTTGCAATTATATTATCAAGGACACTTCTGCCTAGTTACTTCATCTGTTCACTGTTATCATTTCTCTCATTGGCTAATGAGTTTCTCTATTGGTTGCTATACTTATTTTTAGCAGTCATACCCTACTGTCTAATAAGTGGAAGGCTATATTGGATAACAGTTATAGATACACTGAAGTAAAAAAAAAATTTTAAACTGGTATTTGAAGGAAATTACATGGTCAAGGCTAGAATGCCTTTTGATCATGTCAGCTCTGTCGGAATTAATATGGGGTTAAACAGTGTCTCTCAACATGTTAGAAGTAGTAGTTCCAACACCCTCAAACACACCCTATATTTAAAAAAAAGACACAATGACTAATGCAATCTGGAGACATTCCTGAAAAGGAAAAAAGTGGGATAGCCATGGCTTGAATGCTTTTAATCCTAAATCAGTTCTGATCAAGTAGATAGATGAAACAGCAGCAGCTAGTTATTGTTAATAATTTTGTGGTCAGCTTATCCTTATTTTATAAAGTATGTTTGTTTTATTTTTCATCAGGTGAAGTTCTGGGATTTGAAAACCTAGTTTATAGTGTCTTTGAATTTGTATTGGGTCTTTTGGAGACTGTGCGCTTTCGAGCTACTGTGAGGAAGTCATGTAATGAAATATTGTACTACATGATACTCTACATGCAAATCACAGAGGATCAAGTATGTAACTTCTTTTTCTTTAAGTTTTATTTATTTATTGCATTATATTGTGAGCTGTATGGGTTTTGGAGTGGGGTGGGGTTTAAACATTAATTATACTTTGTGTGTGTGTGTGTGTGTGTGTAATACTTTAGTTGAAAGAAGAGCAGTGCCTATGATGACTCACAGGGTTTTGGGTTCAGTCCTACTGCATGGTACCAAGACAGGTCAGAAGAAATTACTCTTTCAAGAGGTCTGAATGAATGCTAGCAATGAAGTGGACTCAGACAGCAAAGGACTGGAGTTTTATTAAACCAGGTGACCACTTAAGTTGAAGATAGTTACCAACTATCAAATGTTAACTAAAAGTGTTACTATGCAGTTGCAGATTCTTTGGCCACATAACCGAAGCTGCACTCTGGTGTTACAATGTAAATAATTCATCAGTTGACTAAGTTTTATTTAGCTCTGAAGTTCATTACTGATGTTAGCTATAGGCATGTAGATCAAATTTCACTGCCTTCATGACTTATTTCATGACTTAAAAGTAATGTAATCAGTGCTGTGTGAACAGTGTAATATTTAACATGTGATGGTGCTTTTGTTTGGTTTTACTTTTTTTCCCATCTAAACTATACTGTCTATAGCTGGATGCTTTTCCTGTTGCTAACCCTTGACTGTTTTCCAAATAGTTTTTTTTGTTTTTTCTGCTGGTTCTCACTGAACCTTGAAAGCTGAAACTATAGAATTTTTTGCTTACTGGAGATTGTAAACAGATGGTATTAATGTGGACACATGGAATGGGAACATAGAGTGCTTCCTGGTGAGCTACTGGGGCAGAAGACCACTGACCAGCGTCTAGATTACTGGTATCAGCAGTTAAGATTTAATCTTTTAAAAATAGAGCTATGCCACACCAAACTTGACAATCCTTTCTTTAATCATGAAGTTGTGGATAGTCTGCTGATGCAGATTAGTCCCTTTACCAGAGAAGAGGTGAAAGAAATTTGAAAATGTCTACACTTCTACAAACTTTTGTTGACTTCTGTAATGAGACCTATGAAGGAAACAAACTAATTGCTTTCTTCATTGTTTACCATATGTTTTCCATGCTGGCATGGTTTAAATGGCCTGACAGGAGCTGTGCAGACTCCAATTGTTTCTTGTGGTGTGGTTTCTATGGTTGGATGCCTTTCTTAATGCCAACCACTTTACAGAGTGTGCTGGGTACTTTTTATGTGCCATCGGAATTGGTGTGTTTATGCAGTGCTTGCACAAATGCATTTTATGTAACGGATGAACTTTGTGTCTCAAAACTAGAGGAACTATGCTCACCTCTAACCTCGCAGGTCTACAACTTTGTTCCTTAACTTTTTAACATTGAAAATAATTTTCCAAGACTTATAACAATTGAGCATTAAAAAATGCCTTAATATCTCTTTTACTTGTTTCAGTCACTTGACTGCGACCATCCTGGAGCACCACCTTTAGTCGAGCAAATCGACCCTGGGACTTATTCTTTGTAAGCCCAGTACTTATTCTATCGGTCTCTTTTGCCCAACCGCTAAGTGACGGGGATGTAAACACACCAGCATCGGCTGTCAAGCAATGCTAGGGGGACAAACACACACACACATATATATATACATATATACAATAGGCTTCTTTCAGTTTCCGTCTACCAAATCCACTCACAAGGCATTGGTCGGCCCGGGGCTATAGCAGAAGACACTTGCCCAAGATGCCACGCAGTGGGACTGAACCCGGAACCATGTGGTTGGTTAGCAAGCTACTTACCACACAGCCACTCCTTAGGTTTTTTTTATTTATTCTAGTGCTCCTAGTGCTTTTACTTGTCAGATTGTGAAAATTGTTAAGAGTTAATAGAATTTCCTCTCCTGTTAATAATCTCACTCTTCCACAAGGCAGATAAATGCTACTGTATCTCCTTGCCTTTAGAGGAATCGTAGTTTGGGCCACTATTGCTATTTCTGTGAAAGTAGGAATACTATTGCTGGTATATAAATGTTTTGCATCATATCCAAAAAGTTCGACTGATTGACACTAATTCGCTCAATAACTTGGCACACTGTCACAAGGTTTCCTCCTTTTGCATTTTTCACCACTGACTGCAACTGCTTCTCTGATCTAGTTAAGTTCCTAGCTTCTCCACACAGGCCTACTCATCTCTCATTCTTATCCTTTCACTCCAGATACCCCTGCACAAAACATTTTGTCCACTCCTTTCTCTCCAGAACAGAAACCTTTGGAAATTCCTTCTCTCTCCTTTTCCTGCAAATGTTGACATTGAATGTTCAAAACAAAACATGCTCTACATCAATTTTACAAGACAGGCTGCACATGAAAAGTTTAGACACTTACTTCTTCCTCCTCTTCCTAACCAATTCTTGTTTTAGCTGAGTGAACAACAAAGCCAATACTGCAGGTTAGATACCGTATGATAATATTTATGTTGTGCTATTGTATATTCTTAAATTCTAAGTGTCATAGATGTGACTAATTTTTTCTTACACACAGCTTCTTTTACCATTTTAAATAGGTGCGGTTATGGAGCGGTGATCCTGATCAGTTTGTGGAAGATGAAGATGATGATACATTTTCCTATTCTGTTAGAATATCTGCACAAGATTTGTTGTTGGTTGGTTTTCCTACTTGTAATTATTTTCTTGAAATGTTCTTTAACTCTGTTTCTGCTAACAATGTGTAACTTACCATTATCTTATCACTCAGAAATATAAACTAAGTTTCTCAGTCCCTTTTCTGTTGCAAGCATAAACTATGTTCCCTTCTTTTTATTCATTTTCACTTTCCTGTTTAACTGAAACCTTTTCCTTTTGTCTCTTTCTTCCCCATTTCCTCCTCTACTTATCCCCTTTTGTTCTTTTTTTTCTATATATTGTTTCCCTTCCTTTACAGTCCCTTGCTGCTGAGTTTCCTAATGAAAGTGCCCCAGCGCTATGTCAAGCCTTTACCCAACACATACAACAGGCAGAGCTTGACAAAAATGCTGGTAATCCCAATTGGTAGGAATTAAAAATTTTTTTCGTTAAAAAATTTTTATTATTTAAACCATATTGAGAGTGAATGATCAGTTGACATACTGACCACCTAAAATCATGATTTAGAATTCTGCTTATATAACTGTTTGCATGTAATGTACACTGTCCCTGTCTTCATATCTGGTGTGCTTGGACCATTGAGTACTTACAAACATCCATAAATTTAGTCATGCAGTTGGTTGAGACTTGGCTCACACCAATGCTTGAGTATGACCTGCATTATGGCATTGCTCACATTTACATAGCATTAATATTATTACTATTAATGTACTAAGATTCACTAATTACACTGTAATTCTGTGTCTCTCTTACCTTTATTACAACACCCTCAACTCACAAACCAGTCATCTGTAATACCTTTTCTACTCAGGCCCACTTGTCTCTCCTCCTCTATTCTTTTATTAAACACTTTGCCCAATCCTTCTCTGCAGAACTGAACTACTCTCAAAGTGTATATTTTTACTACTGTTATCAGTGTCTAAATGCTCCAACTGCACATCCTCATTAGTTCTGGAAGAGCCTACAACAGTTATGGGCATTGTTGCTCCTCCTCTAACTTATGAAACAATAACATAGGAAGACAATTTACATTTTGTTTAACCTTGTTCTTGCAGGTGGAAAGTTCATGAGTCATGTCTGTTGGCTTTAGGCAGTGTTCGTAATCTATTTGTTGATTATTTGAAAAAAGGGAAACTACAGTTTGACATCAAACACTTTATCGAATCTGTGATCCTTGCAGACATGGCAGCTGAGTCAGGTAACTTTCATATATATTCTTCGCTTCATCGTTATTGTATATTCTTATTTGTTACATCTTATCTCTTAACATTCTACTTTCTTTTTAAAATATTTTCTTCAATATGCAAATATTGTAAAATTGCATAAACTCTGGGTGTGTGGTGTGCATGCGTGCATGCATTTTAAAAACATTTCTTTCTACTAAAGTATGAGTTCACCTTATCACTTACTTGTATTCATCAAGGTTCCACATTTAAGGTTGTGTTTTATGGCCTGATGCATTTCCTAACATCAAACCCTATTTTAAAATCAATATATACAATATCTGTTATAATATGAAATAATTGTTGAGTTACTTAGTGTCACATCTAATGTAATTTGTTTTTAGTCCCAGGTCTGCCTTGAACCCACAGACCCATAATCAAAGGTGTTCCAACCATGAGCATCCTTTTATTTTATATCTAAAATTATATGATCTAATGGCTTTTCTTTTTCTTTAATGGTAGGGTTTTTGATTTGAAGATTTTGAATGACTGCGCCTCTTTGGCTTGTATCCTATTTACTTTTACTCTATTCTTTAGTATAAGTGAATAAAATTAGTAATCTGAAGAAAGTAGTGATGGTGTGTGTTTGCATCAGTTAGTGAACAAGAATTTGAAGTTAAATTGCCTCACAGCAATTCAACTTCTGTAAGAATTTGGAAGAGAGAGACAATGTTAAGCTTTGGCTGTTGGCATGTGGAAGAGAAAGAATGAAACTGGAAGGAGAGAGAGTGAGAGGTGGTGTAGATGTGTTAGGTGATGGAAGTGGGGATGGGGGATAAAGAAAAGGTGAAAGCTGTTAAAGTTGAAGCTTAAACAAGATCAGAGTAGAGGTCAAGTGAATATAATGGAAAACGACTGGTAGAGGAAACAGGATCAATGCTGTGTGTTGAAATGGAGATGGTTGAAGACAATTGTGTAGTAAGAATGACTGAAAATCAATTAGTTGTAATACTATAAACTTCACATGTCTTATCAGGGGACATATTTTACAATTTGTTTTGAAATTTAGAATTTGCTGACAATTTTCTTTGCCCTAATATTTAGTATTCCAAATGCTCTACTGAGGTAGTTTAACTTGGCCATATTGATAATTTCTAGATGCAGCTTTGCTCCTGCTAATTGCCACTGCCACTATCCTTCCTTCATCTTTATCTTTGCTTAAAGCTTTGGCTCATAATCTGCCCTCTCCTATTTATATATCTTTCTTTCTCTTTCACTCCATTCTGTTTTTCATTTACTGGTTTTCAATCAAAGCCACACCACTTTCTCTCTTTACTCCTCATAACAGTTGAATTTTGCAAACTGTCAAGGAAAATCATCATCATTGTTTAAACGTCCACCTTCCAACCTGGCATGGATTGGATGGTTTGACAGGAGCCTGCACCAGACTTCTGTGCCTGTTTTTGCACGGTTTTAACACCAACCATATTACTACGAGTTTATTATCTAGTTTATTCTGATCCTCTAATTCCAATATTTGTGAGTTTGGTTCGACCATATCCCTAATATTCTCCCTGTTCTCTTAGCAGTGTGAAAGTAACAACCCCACCACTTCTATAAAACTAATATTTTCCAAGTCACAAGGCTTTATAAGGCAGGTAGTTATTTCTGCTTTTCAACAGATGAGATGAAACTTTCAGGGCAAGATACTAGCCTGTTGTAGTTAGACTTCCCTATTAAAGAAACTAAACTCAGCACTACAAGCCAATGAAACACTTAATTTTATCGTGCTGCCACTATCTACAATGGTAAAGTATACTCTGACTCCTGCTGTATCTAGAGTTAGGTGAACTCGGGGCCAGGACACATTGCAGCACTTCAATTTTTGTTGGTTGTCCAGTATTAGTCAATATGTGCTCTTAAATAAATGAGGTTATTGTCTGAAGGATTCCATCCACCTGTCTTCTCTGCCCAATATTCCTGGGAGGGTTGTTGGAGTAGATTCCTCGGGCACTTCATCTATAGGGTCCTATCAGAAGCAACTGTACACTTTCTTGGTTTACCCCTAGGTCTCCTCCTGGTTGGCTTGGATAGAAGAATCCATCTTGTGATTCTTTCCTGCAACATTCTAATCACATGTCCATAGTACTAGATTAAGACTTCTAATGTCAATCCAAGACTTTAATTTGTAGAAATGTCTGAGGAAAGATTTTGGTTGTTTTTGAGATTTTCTTGGCTGATTTGAATTTGGGTTGATAAAAACTCAGACATTATGACAAGTGATATTAAATGATAATAAACAGTGATTAACTATGTGTAAAGTATATGTAAAGAATGAAATGATCGTTAAAAATTATTTCAGACACTCTTTGTTCTAAATATTTGACATCTTTTTATATTTTTACCTCTCTGTAGTGTCACCGTTCTTGATTGGTCGTTGTCTTTGGACTGGCAGTAGGTTTGCTGCAGTCATGGATAATGAAACCATGGACAAGTGAGTATTCTTTAATGTTTTGTATGAATGTAAGAACGACAGTTCTGGAAGAATCCATCTTGCTGCTTTATTTTTTAAAATGATAAAATTTTGTAAATACATCAAAAGCTTTTCAAAAACGTCTTTCATCCAAAGATTCTTAGTTTTCATCCCATAAAAATCAAATGGAAATTGTAGTTGTGATACCCGTGCTGGTGGCATGTAGAAAGCACCATCTGAATGTGGCCGATGCCAGCGCTGCCTTGACTGGCTTCCGTGCTGGTAGCATGTAAAAAGCACCCACTACACTCATGTAGTGGTTGGTGTTAGGAAGGGCATCCAGCTGTAGAAACACTGCCAGATCAGACTGGAGCCTGGTGCAGCTTCCTGGCTTCCAGACCCCAGTTGAACTGTTCAACCCATGCTAGCATGGAAAACGGACATTAAACGATGATGATAATGATTTCTGTATACCTGATTGTAAATAGCAACAAAGATTAATGATTAGTTTTGTAAACTCACTAGTTGAGTAAGGAGAAGTTCTTGCAAATTTCTATCTTGATTTTGTTATGTGAAGTTGGAGAACCACTTTAACTGCTTTGTCAACTGAAACAATCTTGTAATCTAGATGGATTTTTGTTTCAGTGACAAAATGTCCAATAGTTGTTATAAGGATTGTCATAGGAATATTAAATATGAAACATTTTATCAATACAAGGCTTATGTATTAGCAGAACTGCTAATTCATTAGACACAATGCATTAAGCACTGTCTTAAACAATAACACATTAGGTAATCTTACTTCTCGATAAGCTATAAGATGGCTGTGGTTGGAATGCTTTTGATCAATAGGTTCATGGTGGTTGGCTTAAGGTTAAACAGTTTACTGATATATTCAATATAGTACTTAAAATTTCCCTCCTAAATAATAAACAAAATCTTTCATATTTACAGCATAATGTGTACATATTTGAGAAGACATTAAAACGAAATTCATTTTTTTATTTTACTTACAATGGTTGGATTAATATTTAAAGAATCATCATTTGATCTCCATCTTCCATGTTGGCATGTTGAGAAAAAAATACATTTCCTTAGGAATAACACTATAAAGAGATTTGAGCTCAGAATGTAAAAGGTTATAACCAGGAACTGTATTGTTTGGCTG
This sequence comes from Octopus sinensis, assembly GCF_006345805.1. NCBI lineage: Eukaryota > Metazoa > Mollusca > Cephalopoda > Octopoda > Octopodidae > Octopus > Octopus sinensis. Next base: position 113,347,066 of record NC_042998.1, read on the forward strand.
AGATCAGCTTTGCTTGTCCTTCCAGGGTCAATAGACTAAAGTACCAGTGAAGTACTAAACTTAATATGACAATGCCCTTTCCCCCCAATCCATGCCCTAATTTTAAACTCATTTGTCTAAATTAATCAATATTCCTGATTTAGATATTACATCATCGTTTAATGTCTACTTTCCATGCTGGACCGTTTGATATGGAGTTGGCTAGCAAAGCTGTCCAGACTCCGATTTTCTGTTCAAAGAAGTAGACTACAATATCACTGGAAATAGAGGGCTATATTTATTGAATGATACAGTTATGGAGACCCACATACAAAACTTGAAGTCCTGTGTGTGAGTCTCTATAACTGTAGCATTCAATAAATATTTACAATTTTACTGTTTCTATTGGTTTGATCTCAGATTGCCATTAGATTTAAGCTTGGATGTATACTTTGTAACAGATTTGAAACAGAAACCTGTTTCTAAGCATGATATTCTAAGGAAATGCTAATTTTTTTTTTTTTTTAACTTTCTTTTAATCTTTGTGTAAAAATCAAATTTTAATGTTTTCTAAAGTATGTACATTTCATATATAAATCTGAAAGTTTTGTTTTTAGGAAGGAATTATGAAGCTTTCCAGCTATGGCAGTTTTTATTTAGCATATTTAGAATTACTTTACTCAGTATGCCTGTAAGACTGTGGTTTGATTTGAGGTTATTTGGTTGCCTTATACAAGAAATAGGTTTCTTCAAATCAGTCCTGACCTGAATGCTCTCTACAGGGTGGAATCCATTAAAGGTGCCACCTGATGGATTAAACAAACCTCCCAAGTAGGCCATAAGGGAATTGTTTTGGTCTATTTTTTCTCAGCTTCTTTTTTTTCTTATTCAACACTCCTTACTTTCAAAAGTAATTAGTCCCTCTTTGATGATGAATCTCCAGCATTTCTCTTTGTTCTCATTATTAATATTATATATTTCAGGTCATCTTTGACTCTTTTCTTTGGCCCACCTCTTCGTTTTTGTTTTAGTTGGGAGACATTTTGTTTTCGGACCTCAATTGGGCAAGATTGAAAAGCTTGCCATTGGTTCGATAATTTCAATTCCTGATAGACGATCATCCTTGATGATTTCAAAGATGGTGGCAATAAAGATTGAAAAACATTTGCACTATGATGATCCTTGTTTTACTCTTGATTTTACTTGAAATGGTTCAATCACTGTTTTTGATTAGAACCCTCACATGTCATGGAAATGCTGAAGGATCCGAATGTATTTATCAGGGCATCCATTCAGACTATGGAAACTATTGGGGAATTTCCTTGTTAGCAACTGCAGGAAAGATCCTGTCCTGTAGACATCTTGTTTGTTACATCCAGCAAGTAATGAGAAAGCTTCGGGAATATTCCAATAAAATGCTTTATTTTTCTAAGTGAAGGTATATGTATTTGTACACTGTTAATATTTATTTGTTGTTTTTTTAAGGAGTGAACTGGCAGAATCATTAGCATGCTGGGCAAAATACTTAACAGTATTTTGTCCATCTGTACATTCTGAGTTCAAATTCCGCCAAGGTCCACTTTGCCTTTCATCCTTTCACTCGATGAAATAAGTACCAGTTGAGCCCTGGGGTTGATGTAATCAACTTACTCCCTCCCCTAAACTTGCTGATGTGTCAAAATTTGAAACCAATATTTTTTGTTTGTTTTTATTATGTCAATTTAAAGTAATTTTTTTTTAATTTTGTTAGATTTCTGCAGGCTACCATGACTGGTTTACATCCCAATCAACCAGCTAGTGTTAGAATTTCTGCTGTTAGAGCAGTCTTTGGATTTTGTGAACATCTAAAGAACACTGGCACCACACAGCTTTTGTTCAACTTCCTCCCAAACATCATGGAAGGTCTTCTCACAATTACAACACAGTTTTCGTCGAATGTTTTAGCACTTACGTTGGAAACTCTTATACTTGTGTTGGCAGTGAGTACTTTATTATTTAGTCTGTGTTGCTTGAATTGGATTTTAAGTAGAATTTAGGCTTGCTTTTTTTTATATATGACTTGTGGCCTTTTTTCAAGGTCTCTAACTGACTGCAAAGAAGGAATTTCTTCAAACTGGAGACTTGGCTCAAATGCTTGCAATAGTTTGAATATATCTACCACCCCAAAATATGAACAGTCCTCCTAACAGGCTTCCACAGTCTCTGTCTACCAAATTTCAATCAAGGATTTGCTAATTTTGAAACTATTGTAAAAATTTGGTCATGGTGCTCTGCAATGACATTGAACCCAAAATCACATAGTTGCAAAGTGAACTTCTTAACTACACATTCTTGTTTGTGCCCAATTTCAAAAAAAAAAATACAGTTTTAATCTATTTAATTTGCTTGTTCAACCCTATAGAATAAGGTTTGATCTTGGAGATATAACAATCAATATAAAATATTTTTAAAAAGGTTATTTTTAAGATATTTTGCATTCAGTGAAAAGTTTACTCTTATATTTTGATTCCTTTGAAAATTTGACACCTACAAAAATAGGAATATTCCATATATTTTTTAAGACTGGTAAAGTTCTTAGTGCTTGACATTGAAACAGGCTGTATCCAGTTTCTACTATAATATTGCTGCAAACTTTCTGCATCAATGTCTGTTAACACATTGTCTCTTTGCTGTGATTTGGTGAGTTTATCTGCCATACAGTGACCAAGAACCTCTCATCATTTGTTTGAGATGAACATCAACCACATTAACATTTGTATGTGGTTAAGCAGTTTACTTAACCTTATGGTTTTGGCTTCAGTCCCACTGTCTGGCAACTTGGACATGTCTTCTACTATAGCGCTGGGTTGACCAATGACTTGAGAGAATTTGGTAGATAGAACCTGAATGAAACTCATTGTGTGTGCATGTATATTTCTGTGTGAATGCTTACAACAAACACTGAACTGTGGTGTTTAATGACATTTCCTGTCTACATATTAACTGCTTGCCCACTGTTTTTGGATACTTTAGAATAAAATATGAAACTTCTTACTTGAAAAATGTTGGTGACAGAAAGAGCATCCAGCTGTAAAAATCATGCCTTGATTATGTCTGGCACAAGCTAGCATGGAATAACAGCATCAAATGAACAAATTCAGAAAAGCAACATGTGAAAGAGATAAATTTATTTGAATTTAAAAAGTTACCAAGCAAATACAATTCTGAAAAAAAAATCATTGATTTAATTTTGATCATTCCAAATTTTACCTGGCAAACACTTAGTTTTTCACAGAAAACCCATATTCTCTTGTGTTTTCTGTTATACTCAGCTTTGCTTCTCTATTTCAGATTGATGATAATTTTACAGCTAGTGTAGAGTGTAAAGTCACTCCATTAACCATTGCAGTTTTCCTCAAATATAGTAGTGGTACGTATTCATTCTTTTTTCTTAGCTGTTTCTTTTTAATACTTTCTAGTCATTGTCATCATGGTTAAGAAACTTGCTTGGTTGTATATTATACTTATGCACAAACCCGGAGTTCAGTCCCACTGCATGGCACCTTGGGCAACTGTTTGCTACTATATCCCCAAGCCAACCCAAATCTTAATGGATTTGATAGACAAAAACTGAATTTTGTTATCTGTGTGTACTTGTACCCTTGCTTAGTGAGGCTGTTTGTTTCTAGTCTTACATGAGAAACTTATCTGTGGGAAAATTTGGAAGTGAATTTGTATTTTGTACTTTTCTATTTAATAGTGCAATTTTTACAGGGTCCCAATGGGCTAATTATTGTTCACTGAATTTCTGACAATAGTGACAAGGGAGTGTTTGTAACTTTATGCAAGAAATTTTGAAAAGCCTCAGTTTTCCACTTTTCTCACCAATATATTCCAAGATATTTGCGTGCATGTCTTTCATATGTTCCCTTTCCCCTGCTGATTTGAGTTGGAGGGGATTTTTGGAAGTGTCCCTCTCAACACTAACACTTTCAATTGCCTCCTTTGACTCTTGTGCATGTGTATAATATACATAGGGCTTTTTTAGTTTTTGCCTACCAAATTCCACTCGAAATGTATTGATCAACCCAAGGCTATAATTGTAAACACTCAAGGAAAGGAATCCAATTCACCCACATGGTTGCAAAGTGAATCTCTTATCTATTTCTTTACTACCCACAAGGGGCTAAACACATAGGGGACAAACAAGGACAGACAAACGGATTAAGTCGATTACATCGACCCCAGTGTGTAACTGGTACTTTATTTATCGACCCCGAAAGGATGAAAGGCAAAGTCGACCTCGGCGGAATTTGAACTCAGAACGTAACGGCAGACAAAATACGGCTACGCATTTCGCCCAGTGTGCTAACGTTTCTGCCAGCTCGCCGCCTTTTGTTTCTTATCTACCCAGCCATACCTGCAAACATGGTTTGTTGAAAGTTTGCCATCATTATATAATACCCAGTGCTTGACTATTCTAGAAATAGCAGTTAAATTACTCACAAGTCACATCTTGCTATGTATTGCCAATATTGCTAAAAAAAAGTAATACATTCGATAGGATTTTTAGGTGCCCTATCTTTGGAAAAAGTTGTGATAAATATAACTGGAACACCTTTGATCATAGGTTCAAGAATATATTAACAAAACTTGGTGACTAATTAATTACACTATAGTTATGTAACATTAATTTGAAATACAATGGTCAAGAAGTCAGGGTGCTGGACTACAGACCACACTGTTTTAAATTCAGTTACTACTATGTTTGGGTTGTTACAATTAAAAAAAAAAACTATTTCACTTGTTGCGTCTCAGGTGAGTAGTGGTAGTAGGAGGAAAGACATACAGCTGTAAAAAAATAACAACTCCAGCAAACCATTTTGTATATGAAATAAGATTTCTGAGCTAGACACACTCTGATATTTTGAGGGTGGGGTGTGACAGGCAGGGTATCCATCCATAGAAAATCTACCTTGACAAATTCCATCTGACCTTTGCAATTCTGGAAAAGCGGACATTAAATGGTGACAATGATGGGTTTTTTTTTTTTTTTTTTTTTCTTCAAATTTTACAGATATTCTTAAACAATGGAAGTGCCTTAGTTGAAAATCTTGTTTATCTGTGGTCATTCTGGGACACAACTTTGAAGAATATTAGTTAGACAATTCAACCTCAGTACTTTTTTCAAGCCTGGTGCTTATTCTATTGGTTCTGATGAAGGAACTGCTAAGTTATGCGGGTGTAAACACACCAGCACCTCCTGTCAAGTAGTGGTAAGACACATGCATGTTAACATCTGTTGTCCATGCTGGCATGGGTTGGATGGTTTGACCAGGGCTGGCAAGCTGGAAGGCTGCACCAGACTCCAGTCTGTTTTGGCGTGGTTTCTACAGCTGGATGCCCTTCCTAGTGCCAACCACTCCAAGAGTGTAATGGGTGCTTTTAAGTGCCATTTGCATGACACTGGTATCTGTCATGACTGCAGTTTTACTTGGCTTGACGGGTTTTCTTATGCACGGCATAATAGCAAATAGACTCATTGCCTTCGTGAGGCTCAACACTTGAAGCCCAGCATAATGCCAAATGGTTTTTGTTCCTTGCCTCTATGGGGCCCAATGCTTGAAAGGTGCTTTTATGTGCCACTGGCACAGGTGCCATTTGTGCAACACCGGTATCTGCCAAAACTATTTTATTTGGCTTGATGGGTCTTCTCAAGCACATCATAATGCCAAAGGTCTTGGTCATTGCCTCTGTGAGACCTAATATTCAATTTACCTCCATGAGGCTCAACACTCGAAAGGTGCTTTTTGTATGCCACCTGCATGGGTGCTGGTTACATGACACTAGCATCAACTACAACTGTGATTTCATTTGGCTAGACTGGTCTTCTCGTGCACAGCATATCACTAAAAGTCTCTGTCATTAGTCTTTGCCTTTCTGAGACCTAAAGTTCGGAGATCATGCTTCACAAAATCATCCCATATCTTACTGGGTCTAGCTCTACCAAAGGCTCCCTCAACACTTAGGGATCAGCACTTCTTTACACAGCTGTCCTCATCCATACACATCATATGACCATACCAGTGCATTTGTCTCTCTTGCACACTACATCTGATGCCTCTTATGCCTAACTTTACTTTCAAGATGCTTACACTCTGTTGAACATGCACACTGGCATTGTCCATCCAGCAAAGCATGCTGGCTTCATTTTATATATATATTATAAATTTGATGGGCTTCTTTCAACTTCCATCTACCAAATCCTCTCATAAGGCTATAGTGGATGACTCTCAGGATTCCATGTAGTGGGACTTAACCTGGAACCATTTGGTTGAGGGGCAAACTTATTACACAGCCATGCATTTTTTATGCTTGTCTGTTGCTTTCTCTCCTCTTTGTATCTGCTAAATTTGGGTTTTTTTGTATTTTTTTTTCTTCATTCAGACCCATTAATTGTCAGTTTGGTGGAGGATATGGTAAAAGTTTTGGCTGAAAATGCCCACTGTACTGCCCCTTTACAGCAGCGTCTCTTACCAACCTTGATAAGTATATTTCAGGCTTCACCTGACAAAGTTCCTCCTGGTTTACCTGCAGTAAGTACTCTTACTATTCATAATGGTTCATATATTTTTTTATTATACACACACACACACATTTATATATATATAATATAAACCCAGTAATCTTTTTTTATTTGAGTTGTCAATTAAATTTTGCGAAATGGAAGGGCTGTGGAAAGTTCATATGATCTAAGCATTGGGCTGTGTTTTTGGATTAATAGATAATTTGCAAATTATGTTCCAGCAGATTCAAATGCAAAATATGCTAGTTTCTGTTGTGAAAGTCACAAGAAACAACTTCTTCCTCTTACAATGTTTGTTCGTAGCACTTGACTTATTGGCACATAGCATTCTTAGACATTATGGTTTCAATATGTCTTGTCAGCCAGAAGTACCTGGACCTTTTGAGCCTAAACAAGCCACTGGCTTTGTTTATACTTTCAGCTAGCTGTTTGTTAATCAGTGCTTGTATATAAAGTATTAATCAGAAATCGAATTTCAAATTGTCAGTATTTATACGAAAAGGTAATCTTTATATCCAACTGATATGGTTGTTTTATTAGAATACTGAATGCTGCTGTATTTGCCTTGAGAAGTTCTCATTAATGCATAGTGCCTGAAAGCCAGCAATGAGATTTGGTTGGTATGTGGTGACAGGGTCACCTGTCACTGAAGATATGCAGTATGTTGAAATCAAGTGATCTGGCATCCATAGCAGTATTTTGTGTTCCAATGAAACATCCATATTAAGTTAGATAGAAGAATTTCAGACTGTTAATTAGCTAAATAATTTTTTGTCTAAAGTATTTGATTATTTGATACTGCTACTACAAACAGTGTAATTATTTATTAAGATACCAGGAAATATTTATGAAAATGAACATTTTTATGACTAAAGCCTTTCTTTCCACACTACATTTGAACTTAAGGCTGGTTCTCAAACTGAAAAATACCAAGCTGTTTCCACATAGTTATAGCAAAAAATTTCCCCAATTTATTTTTAAAGAGAATTTAGTTTGCATTCATTCTTTCTTTGCCATGGTGTTGGACAACATATGAAAGTTCAAAAACATCTTAATTTTATTAGGCATGGCAATTTGTTTGCCCTCATTTCAATTCTTAGCTTATCCCCTACTCCAGGGTGGGGAGTTGGCTGAGGATTACCCCATGGCATTAACAGCTTAGATTTGTACTAATTGTATGGAATTGGATTTAAAAATAGATTGTAGTCTTATAACTTGCTTATTACTGCACTTTTTTTTTTTTTTCTATTTGAAGGTTGCACAAATAAGCTAAATTAAATGTACATGATACAAATGATAAAACTAAATAAGCGATAATGTTCTGCTGAAAGTTTAGGTAAAGAAATAAACACCTGTCAAAAAAGGTTGACATGTTATTAAATATCCAGATTGTTATCTGTACCTGTCCAGTTTGTCTCAAGGTTGTATGTCAGAAGGCAGTGGGCTGGCAGAAACGTTAGCTGCCAGGGCGAAATGCTTAGCGGTATTTCGCCTGACTTTACATTCTGAGTTCAAATTCCACCAAGGTCGACTTTGCCTTTCATCCTTTCAGGGTCGATAAATTAAGTACCAGTTGTGTACTGGGGGTTGATCTAATTGACTGGCTCCCTCCCCTAAAATTTCAGGCCTTGTGCCTAGTGTAGAAAAGAATGTTGTATGACAGAAAACATTAATACAACTCAGTATTACTTATGAGATGATCAATGTTTTTTTAGCCAGGTTTTCCACCTCTTGTTTTCCTGTTTTATGGTGGCATATCTTAATTATGTTTTCTCCAGGCAGCATTAGATGTCCTGCAAATGGTAGTACGAGGAAGTAAGGCACCGTTGAGTGATGCTCTAGTCCAAGATTGTTTCCCAGCTTCGGTACAATGTATTTTACAAACGGAGGATAATTCCACTATGCAGGTAAGGAAATAATAGTTCCATATTATTCACATTTTTTAATTATTAATCTTGATATGATCGCCATCATTTTTATGCCCATCATTTTTATCCTAATGTCTAAATTTCCTTATGAGGTAATGTAGTTTAGTCTTTTAGAAAGTTGCCCTATTAGATGGAACACAAGATGGTGATATATTGAAAAAAATCTCTTGTATTACAATAGTCTCTGCTCTTCTGAATGAGGTAGCTACATACTTTTTGTGTCCACTCAGCACATTAGTTTCTTCTCTCCTCACTTCTCTGATTAAATACTCCACTCAATCCTTCTTGTCTTGAACTGGAATTCTTTCTTAGTTCACGTTTAGTTTTGAACAGAATATGAAGCGTATCAATTTGACCAGTGTGAGAGGACATGCAGAAGTCGAAGGAACTGATGAGATTATGATTGATTTTCATTTTTTAGCTTGTACAAACCAACATTGGCCACAAAAAATAACCAGGAACGATTAGATAGATGAATATTAAAAAACATTTGAAAAGATCCTGCTGAAACAAATACTGTTCAATATTATTATGGAGAATTGGGTATCACTGCTACGGTGCCAGGAGTTTAAATGTTTGTGTGACAAATAACAGATATATCAAATAATTAAAAGTACATAAGGTGATGAGATGAGTTGTGGCACGTAACCTGTCAGTGGCACGTAAAAAGCACATCCGACTCGTAGCCGAACCAGTGCCGCCTTTTTGGCTTCCATAAAATGCAAAACCACTCCGACCAGTGGCCGATGCATCCGCGCCTGGCACTCCTGCAGTGGCACGAAAAAGCAACCCACTAAACTCACGGAGGGTTGGCGTTAGGAAGGGATCAGCTGTAAACTTTGCCAGATAAGACCGGAGCCGGTGCAAGCCTTCTGTCTTCCCAGATCCCGGTCGAACCGTCCAAACCCTCTAGCCATGGAGAACGGACGATTTAAAAGATAGCGTTCTTTTAGAACAACGATTCATGGCTTGAAGACACCAAAACAGAAAATGTCTACGATGAGTCAACGATTTAAAAAAAAATTTACCATAATTTTTTCCCATTTTTAATGCATTTTTTTTGCTATTTTTTGGCTATAACTCTCTAAAAATGCTTATATAGTTATTTCCCTTTACAAACGAGAACGCCGGCGCGACTGCTAGTACAAATAATGAAAAGTACATTAAGGTGATGAGATGAGTTTTGAGATGTAAAGCTTATCTGACTGATGCTAGTGGGAATTCCAGATTTATGCTAGTGGGGAATTCCAGATTTTATATCAAGTAAAATATGTAGTCTTTTCAAAGTTTTGAATATTTATGAATATTCGTAAATATTTACTGCTTTATGAAGTAACGATGACTCTCAAGTACTAGTACTTTGATTATTTTTGTAGCTTTTCTTGAAACAAGACAGTTGTCAGTCAAAAGTTTTACCTCAGAGATAATTCATTTTATTTGCAGAGTGGTGGAGAGTGTCTCCGAGCATTTGCATCTGTTGGACTGGATCAACTCATGGTTTGGCAGGATGATCATGGTAAGATATCATTTCCTTCATCTCCATTGTCTGATCTCTATTGTCTTCATCTTCTGTCAGCTACAACTTGCACTTGTGTTGAGCAAGGTGACATACCACATATACCATGCCATTACCAATGACCTAAGTTATCAGCAATCACTGTAATGTCTATTCCTCAATTGACCATAGTGGAAGTGGGGGGGGGGTGGTGTTTTGGAAGTGTCCTAGGTTCAATCCTCCATGGGTCCCTATCTTGTAACTTGGTTGACAGGCCAACATACCATCTGTAGACTATGCCATTAAAATTTAGCTGAAATAATACTAATCTAACACAGTAGATATCTTCTTTTGTGCAGCATTAAAGGTAAATGCTGTTACCTTTTTGTCATTAAAGTATAAACTAAACAGTTTTCTCTCATCTTTTATTTCTTGTTAATCTTGTGTTGACATGTGCTTTTATTATAACTACTTTGCTAGCCTACACTAGATGTATTTTTATTACATTTTTTTCTTCCTAAAATGCCACATGTTAATTTTTTACCATTCTCTTGTTTCAATTATGTAAATGATTTTATATGATTGTAGAGATTGTTTTTAAATCTACCTATTTATTAAAAGTAGTTTCTTTTGATATTAGCCATTCTAAGCACTCTGAAATGTGTAGTGGACCCACAGCAATTAATTTTTTTTGTTCTTTTGTTTTCAGTTGGTACTAATTATGTCTCATTTACATGAAAGTGTTTGCTGTTCATTTATAGTCTCTTAGATATAAAATTTGTATTCAATAAAATATTAATGAAGTGCAATAACAGAAATAGAAAGGTCAGACAAAATGCTTTGTGGTATTTAGTTATATTTCTTTGTTCTAAATTCAAAACTCACCAGGATCAGCATTGATTGTCATCCTTCCAAAGTCAAAAGAATTAAGTACTAGGAGTTGATTAATCAACTGTACCTGCCCTCAAATTGTGCAACTTGCTGCATTGTTATAAAACTTAATGTAGTATTAGTAGAACATAACACCAAATGCTATGTAGTATTTATGAGGTGGGGTGCTGAATAGTTCCTGGCTTTAAGAGCATCATGAAAGGCCTGGTTGGAGGCCCAACCTTCCGAGCTTTTAGAGGGCTTAGAAAAACTGAAGGACTGCTACAATAAGTGTGTGAATCTGAGAGTAGAATGTGTTGAATAGAATCATAATTAACTGATCCTCATGTATTTTCTTTTCCAAGCCAGAGAAACCTTTAAATTGCAAGGACTTTGCCTTTCATCGTCAATAATTACCAGTCATGTACTGAGATTGGTTTGACTATAAAAGGGTAAAGGTAGTATATAGCAGTCCAGTGCTAAGTTTATCTTGTTATGCCTGAACATTTTGGGTCCTATTACTGAATTGTTAATGCTGCTCAATCTGAGTGGACTGAAGCAACATGTGTAAAGTGCCTCACTCAAGGACATAATGTGCCTCTTAGATTGGGAATGGAATCCATGACTTCACAAGTGAAAGCCTGGTTGCTTGATCCCTAGGATACATGCTTTGATTTGATTGTACCTGGCCCTAAAATTTGTGGTCTTGTGTCTATGTTAGAAATTGTTTTTATATGCTTATATATATAATTTTTTTTTGTTTTCCCTCCTAATTTAGGTAAAAATGGTTTGTTCTACATCATCCAGGTGATAGCCAAATTACTTGACCCAAAGACTCCTGAGTTTACTGCAACATTTGTTGGCAAACTAGTCTCAGTGATTATCAGTAAAGTTGGTAGTCAGCTTGGAGAAGATCTCGACTTGATGCTTAGGTCTGTCTTGGGCAAAATGCAACGTTCAGAAACTTTATCTGTCATACAGGTAGATAATTTAAGGCCAGATTTATATTTGTATTTATTCAATTTTTTGCCACACCCCTATTTTTAATGAGAAGGTACTGTTGTTTGCAGCAACTCTTTTCTTGCCATGGTATTGGACAAGTTTTTAACAGTTCAAAAACATCTTAATTTTATTAAACATGGCAATTTGTCAGCCCCCATTTCAATTCTCAGTCTATTCCCCACCCCAACTTGCAGTTTTCAATCTTTCAATAAAATCTTTAACCCTTACTCTCTTAAATGCAATGCATATTTGTTCACATTGCTTTGAATTCATCATGCATTGTCTCCTAGCTTTGAGATTTTGATGGTGTAATTATTTTTAGGAGGCATGACAGGGTAAGTGTGAGAGGCTGGATCTACTCTGTCTAAATGTAAAACAGGTAGAATGTTTGAGCTGGATAGGGTTGGTTTAAATGCTAAAGGGTAAAAAATATACCTCTAAAAGTGTGATGTACATCAGCGACAAAATATTACATCAATACTTCAGATAATAATCCTCATTTAATGTCCTTTTTGCATGTTGGCATTGGTTGACATAATTCTCTGGCTTACCAGCTCCAGTCAAACCATTCCAAGCACTATCTGCTTTGGCATGGTTTCTATGGCTTGATGCCCTTCCTAATGCCAACCACTTTATAGTACATAATGTACTGGATGCTTTTTACATAGCACTGGTATGGTCACCAAGTAACTTGCAAAGGCAATTTAGCCACTTAAACTATATAAAGGGACAGAAACACAAGTGTCTTGCTGCAGAGGAGATAAATGAATACCCAAGTTGGAGAGAGAGAGATATATAGTGGCAGCAAGCCAGAACACACTTTCAAGGTACAGGTAGATGAATGTAAGTGGTAGTGAAGATTGGAGAGTGAGTGAGCAAGGAGTTCATGAAAGTGCAAAGTTGGGAGAGGGAGGAGAAGGAATACAGTAAGGGGTATATTGGGGATCAGAAGAGAGCTAGAGAGATGACAAAGCAGCATTGGGCTGCTAGAGCAGTCAAGAGATGAGCAGCATGGTGTATGAAAAGATGTTTGGTTCATTGGGGTGCATGAATTAAACATGTGGGTGAAATACATAGTGCTTCCAGAACTTAGTTTTGCTGAGGTGGGTAGTTCTTGCCAAGAACCTTGTATTGCCAAGCATCTTGGTCCTTGTCATCTCTTCTATGTGACTCACCATCTTGAAATCAGCCCTCACCACTTCATCCCATGTCTTCCAGGGTCTCTCTCTCCCACAGGTTTCATCCACTATAAGTGATTGGCTATTTTTGATACAACTGTTTTCAATCTCAGCAAAAGAACTGTCAGATTAATTGCATAATATGTGTACGGTTAACATGCCAAAATAGATAAGTGATAATCTGTGTAGACTTGTGACATCAAAATAATGTTCTTTTAGGTTGATGATCTCTGGTAAAATGTACTGAACATGGCCATGTCTGGGCATAGTGTTTAAAAGTTTGTTCATGATAATGTGGTTCCTGGAGCAATCCCACAATGTGTCACCTTGGAGATGTCTTCTATCATAGCCTTTGTTTGACCTAAGCTTAGTGAGTGGAATTTGTTTTGAAAGAAATTGTGCAGAAACGTGTCAGGCTCTACCTATTCTTGTGTAGTAGACTTAATCCAATTTGTTCAATGACAACATAAACACCATGAACTGGCTCTTGTGTGTCTGTTTACCAGAGTCCATTTTGGATGGTACGTATAACTCCAGTTTAAGAATAACAGGATATATCTAAATGTACTGCTTCCTATTACAGCAATTTGTGTTGTGATTTCTCTTACAGTTTTGGAGGTGTTACAAAAATCATGATTTTTTTTTAACCCTTATCAACTATGTCCTATCCTTTAGTTCATTATATTACACAAGTTTGAAAAGATATTCTTTTACTTGTTTCAGTCATTTGACTGCAGGTATGTTGGAGCACTGTCTTGAGGGATTTTAGTCAAATTGGCCCCAGGACTTTTTTTAAGCCTAGTACTTATTCTATCAATCTCTTTTACTGAACTGTTAAGTTACGGGGACTAAACACACCAACACTGGCTGTCAAGCAGTGATGGCAGGACAGATACACACATAAATATATACGTATATATACAATGGGCTCCTTTCAGGTTTCTGTCTACTAAATCACTCACAAGACTGGGCAGCCGAGGCTATAGTAGAAGACACCTGCCCAAGGTGTCCCATAGTGGAACTGAACTCAGAACCATGTGGTTGGAAAGCAAGTTTCTTACCACACAGCCATGTCTACATCTATGGAGACTAAAAAAAAATTTTTTTTTGAAGTCTAAAGACTTTGATGAAATGTTTAGGTGAATATGTTTAGGTGATAAACCATGGACATAAGTACTACAAACATATTACTATAAGCAAAAACTCAATATTTCTTGAAGAAAAGTGTTGTGCTATTTTTATTAAATTTTTGGATAGCTATGTAAAAGAAAGGAATGGGAATTGGGGATTATTTGCTAAAATAGATCACTATAAAAGATTTGAAACTAATGATCTATATTCATCTATTTGATTATCTCTAGCTACCAGACTTAACTATTTAATTGATATTGTCTATTATCATACTGTTTCTTAATTCAGAGTTTGGTGATGATTTTTGCACATCTCACTCACACACAAATGGAAGCCTTATTGGCATTTCTTTCCAATGTACCTGGACCAACAGGCAAACCAGCATTACATTTTGTTCTTACTGAATGGTGTTCACGCCAGCATCTCTTCTATGGTGCCTATGAAAATAAAGTCAGGTGAGTTCTTTAAGTTGTCTATCCCCAGGTTGGTTATGAACCAAGAAACCTATATTCAGACTTCTTTTGTTCAGGCATATGTATTGAGTGCTGTATTATCCAATGTAGCCTATTTTAGACCTGATTTGAAGAATTGGCAATTTTCAGTCCGTTCAGCCACTCCAGTAGTTTTTCTTGTTTGTTCAATTTCACAGTTGCTTTTGCTCAGAAAGCAGTTTGTAAAACTAAAACTTAGGCAGTTTGTATAACTAAAAATAATCTTCTGTAATGTAAACTAAGCCACTCAATTGGGAATAGTTTTCATACATTTGTGTTATGCTGTCCATCTTCCAGCACTACCAATTTTTAACATTTGTTTCATTATGCTAGTATGTGTCACCAACTAAGGCAACATTGTGAGATGCAACATTTTCAAATCAGTCTTCACCACTTCTCCAGTCTTTAACCCTTTTGTTACCAACCCGGCTGAAACTGGCTCTGGCTCTGTGTATAAATGTCTTGTTTTCATAAGTTATGAATTAAAATCTTCCACCAAACCTTAGTCTCAATTTATGTTCCTGGCACTAGCTGGTTATTTTATTATATTTTAAGTAATTGAAAGAAACATAGAGCATCTCAAGATAAATACAGTAACGAAAGGGTTAATCTAACCGTAGTGCATCAGCTGGATAAATATGTGTCATGCAAGTCAAGACTAGTCTAAGCTTTATTATCATGTATAGTGTGTGTGTGTGTGTGTGTGTGTGTATTCATTTATTTGAAACTGAAACTCAATTCCATTAATGCTACATGTACTTTTTATACATACATATTAATATTGATTCTTTGTTTTGCAGTATTATTGCTCTCACCAAACTTCTACAGTATGCTGTTAATACCAATGATACACGTTTTAATGAAATTGAAGTTACTGGAGATGAGATTATTGATGACAGTGGTATTAGAACACGATCCCAAAGAAATAAAAGCAAGTGGATTTTTTGCATATAATGGTTTTTATTTTAGTGTAATGTTTAATAATTTTCATTTTCTTTAATCCTCATTTGAATTTTGATTACCTTTTTAGTTTTTATTATTAAATGTAAGTAACTTTATGATAAAGCAGTTGACTTTGTAATTGAGTAGCTTCTGGTTCAATTCCTCAGTGTAATTCCTTGGGTTGTAAGTTTTATGTTACTTAGTTCAGCACAACTACCTGCTGTATAGATTCCTTTTTAACAAAACCTGTTACTCGGAGTTTCACGTTCCCGTTCCTTTTTATGAAGTTCAGTCTGTTGGAAGCATTCAACTTAGGTTTTTGTCTTGAAGTTAACTTCCTCCCACCCATCCCATACAGCCTCAAAAAATGGTTGTTGGACTTGAAATTTGCTCCTGGTTGAGCCATAAAAAATTTAAATACACAGATTCAGGTTGATTTGTGGTGAAAGTCATTTACATACATGTTTCTCTAATACCTTGTGATATTTAAATTCATTAGAGTTCATTTTATAAAGGGATGAAAATCAGATGAACTTATTCTGATAATCATTTTATTGGTCTATACTAATTGCATGGCTGAGTAATGTAGTTGATATAATGGACTAAAACATTGAAGGCTGTGCTCCAGCATATCCCCAATCCAGTAACTGAAAACAATGAATGATTAAAAGGATATTGAATGTAAGACTGTAGTCATTAGGTTTCTTGGTAAAGTCTGATAGGTTTGGTGACTCAAGCCTTATCATTTCCACCTTATTCTAGTTGAAGCAAATGTGCTTCCAAAGATACCAGAGATGTTTGGTAGGTTAAATACACAGATTTGGTTGTGTGTTTAAGAAGCATTTTTTATAGGTAAGAGTAAGAATATTATTTAATTCATTAGAAAGAAAAATTAAAAAGATCTAGACCTTAGTACAAAATGCAGATTCTAGCACAGAAAAAGTGGTCCAACCATTTGTAAATATTAACAAAAGGCAAGCTAGATTATTTGGAGGTATGTTCACAATTGAAGAGAATATTAAAAACGTTATAATTAAAGTGATTGATTGTAGTAATCTAGACATAATATAAATACAAGCAGATTAATTGAAATGATTCGAATTAACGATAGATCAGAATGCCTTAGAAAGTTAATTCCAAGTCATTTTACAGATCTGTTTAATCCTTACCAACATGAATGAACAAAAACAATAACTATATTTAAATAGGAAATTAAAGCCCAGAGTCTGAGGGAACTAGTGATAAATTGCAAATTAGAATGAATTTATGTCTCATAGAGATGAGAATAGGGATGTTTTGCAAACCGCATTTAAAGCTAGTCATTAAAGAGTAGTTTTCCTTTTTATAGGAATGTTTAATGTGTATATTGTCTTAAAATAGTTTAGTTTTTGTAATATTTTAGTATTTTTTTATTTTCATGTAATATATTGAATTATAATTTTTTCAATATATTCTGGTCAGATTAATAAATAAAATATCTTGGCTTTGTTATTCTTAGCTCCAACTCAGTGGACACGGGTACCAGTTTTAGTTAAAATTTACAAACTGATTGTGAATGAACTTTCTAATCAAATGGAAACTAACATGGCAACCAATATTCCCGATGAAGATGAATTAATCGATGTAAGTTTTTTTTTCTTTTCTTTTCTGTTGACTAGACCCATATAGTTTAAGGTTCAATCCTACTGTGTGGCATTTGGAGCAGGGTTTTTTTTTTTTTTCCTTACTATGATCCTTGGGCAACCAAAGCCTTGTGGAGTGAATTTTGTATACAGAAACTGAAAGCACACTTGCATACATATACACAGGCATACACTTTGCTTGTTCTTTCATTTTTGTCTGTTTTCCTATGTTAGCATGGGTTAGATGAAGTACCAACTGAAACCAAAAGTGAAGGTTCTAATCTTACACAGCAACTTACTTCAATCAAAGTTGTATAGCAGCAGTGCCCATGGTTTTTGCCAGTTCTCCAGACTGGTGATATTGCTGCTTGGTTTGAACATCTGCAAATCAGTGTCAGCAAGGAATATGATATAGGCAGGTGCAAGCATGGCTCTGTAGTTAAGAATTCTCCAACTACATATCTTCAAGTTCAATCCCACTGTGTCACCTTGGGCCAGTGTCTTCTAGCTCCAACCCAAGCAATGCCTTGTGAATTAGCTTAGACAGAAACTGAAAATAATCCAGTCAAGTGTGTGTTTGTGTGATTGTCATGATTTAACATCTGTTTTCCATGCTAGCCTGAGTTGGACGGTTTGACTGGAGTTGGGATGACCAGGGACTGCATCAGGCTCAATTGTCTGTTCAGGCATGGTTTCTACAGCTGGCTGCTCTTCCTAATGCCATCACTCCACAGTGTACTGGATGCTTTTAACATTGCACCAGCATGAGTGTTTTTTACGTGGCACTAGCATATACATGATGTGTATCTCTGTCTTGACATTGTGCAATAGTTGTAAATAAGCATTGTCATCATACTATTACTGTTGTTTGTTTCCAGTCTTCTATGGAGATACATCCAGCCATAGACAGAGACATTCCTTGCTTCCAAATAGGTATGGGTTGACAACGAGAAAGTTAGTCATAAAAAATTTGCCTCAATGAATTCCATCTGACCTATGCAAACAAGGAAAGATGGATGCTAAAATGGGAGTGAATTTCAGGAAGTTTGTACTACTATCATGATGCATATTTGTTTTTATCATTGTCAAAGCAGTTGGTGACAAAAGCTCATCCACTTGGTACGAAAATGAAGAAAATATCCTAACCTACATTCTGTTGAATGGCTAGTTCATGAGGAGACACTACAGTGGTGAAATTTGAAATTTGGCCAACCCATGCTGGCCAGTGTGTAACAATGATACTAAAATAATGGGTTTTTTTTTTTTTCAAAAGTGTATAATTTATTATAATTCCAACATCATGAATGGTACTTACTTCATCAAACTTGGAAAAATGAAGGGCAAGTTGAATTGCTATTTGATTCTCTTTACTTCCTATAAACCAGGTTTATAGGAAGTGTGTTTGAAACTAGTAAAAGAAATAAGAGAATCAGGTGCAACTAAAAGATTGCTAGACGCTTTGTTCTCCATTCTACTGTTCATTGACCTGATAATGGTGCTGAATATTGTTGAACATACCATAATTAAAAATATGCTGTATTTTAAGAACTTTCTCCAGTGTTATATCTCTATATCGTTGTGAAGGATATGATTGGCTAGATTCTTTTAAACTTTTAGCAGTCATATTCCTCTATCAAATGTAATGCTTATATATTCACATTGTTTTGAATTAACTACGAACTATCTTGTAACTTTAGAAATTTTGATTATGTAATTGTTTATCTTTGGAATGACGTTGTAGGATGGGTGTATGAGGCTGGATCTGAAAGAATATTTTGGCCTGATTTGGCTATCTTAATTGCAAAAGGGTTAAACCTGGAAACCAATGTATGGCTTCTGAGAGCCATATAAGCAATGTACAAGTTTGCTGTCTATAAGATGGGAGTTAAAAATGAGCTCAGCAGCAAATTTAGTGTACAGGTGGCAGTTCACTAGCGCTAATCATTGTTCTTCTGACCATAACAGAAGAATTTTAAGACTAGTTGGCTTTGGAAACTACTGTATGCTGATAACCTTGTTGTTGTAAGCAGAATCTGTAATAGAATGAGGAAAGAAATTTAGTTGTAAAAGCAAAACCTGGAATTGGAGGTCCTTAAAATTTACTTAACAAAGACCAAAGTTCTAGTAAGCAGGAAAATGGACAGGATTCTACTCCCTTTATCTTCAGGAAAACCATCCTGCTTGATGTGTAGAAATGATATAGATAGAAATTCCATACTGGTCTATCCAGTGCAAGCTATGGACACAAGAAGTGCGGTGGAATCACAAGTAAGTTAACAAATCAAATAGACTGTTTGTTGTTCCTGTGCATCTACCACACCAAGACCATACAGGATGTATAAGATTTTTCCAAATGCTCAGACTTCCTAGAGTAGTAAATAGTTTATATAAGTGAATGAGTTAGTGGTAGGGGAGAAATCTTTGAAAGTATAATTACTAGAATAAGATAAGAATGGAGAAAGTTCAGAGTTATTACGAATGTAATATAGCAATTTATTTCATCATCGTTTAACGTCCGTTCTCCATGCTAGCATGGGTTGGACGGTTCGACCGGGGATCTAGGAAGCCAGAAGGCTGCACCAGGCTCCAGTCTTATCTGGCAATGTTTCTACAGCTGGATGCCCTTCCTAACGCCTATTTGGTTGTGGTATTTTTGAACTGTAGTTGGAAATAGAATTAGTCAGATTATTAATCAAAATGAAAATACCATGTTTTGTCCTTTTTATTGATTCTTCTCCCCCTCCCCCATTTTTGTTTTAACAGGAGGATGAGTTTGAAGAAGGTGATGATGATGACGATGAAGTATCTGATGGTACAACGTTGAGTAGCATATTAGAGGATTATGGAGGTGATGGTTTAAATGGTAAGTGTATTACTTGTATGGGGCTGGGGAACTATTTTTAGGTTCAAAATAATGAGGGAGCCATTGCATAATTGCTTAACATATTAAGAATAGTGGCTAATTCTTGTTCTTATTACACTAGTCTTTAATACAAATGAACATGGAAGATAGGTTATTTAAGATAAACTGAATTTTAAAAAAACAGGGTTATCACTGCAAGTTTTTGTTTTAATTATATAAAAATACAAAAGATTGTAGAATAAGTGTCTATGAATAACTTCCTTCTCTCTTTTCTCTCAATATTTGTCTTTCTGTTAGCTGCCATTCTTTAGAAAGTGTGTATGAGATAGTGACAGAATTTAATAGTCTCTAAAAAAAAAAAAAAAAAATACCTCAGGGTATTTGATTATCTCCCTTCGCGTTTTTCAAATTCAACTTAAATCTTTCATCCTTCTAGGTCAATGAAAATAAGTACAAGTACTAACGTTGATATAATTAACTATAACCTTAAAAGCAATGTCCTAACATGGTGTCAGTTTGGTGACTGAAACCAGTAAAAAAAATATTTGTATAAAGAAAAGCTGAGAGTGGGTTGTTTCAATAAGAACCTTTCAAAAAGTCGCATGGGATCATAGTACTGCTCTGTCATGCTTGACATGTTTCTAACATACATACAGAAACAGACTGGACAGTGGGCAGAGTAAGACCTGCCCAGACTATTGCATGTCATAATGTGCAGTATGGTTTTCATCTTGGCCAAACTGTAGAAATTCTGGAGTTGTGAGATTGAACCTAGTTATTCAATTCAGAGCTGACCTGGAATTAAAACAAACTAGAGTATTTAGTTTTGCCTCTGATCTGATTTTAAATGCTACCAACCAAATATTAGTTCCAGAGCCCTTAACATAAAATTATGTCCAACCCTTGCCAGCGTGGAAGGTCGGCATTGAATGATTGATGAAATATGTGGCCTTATGCCAAAATAAAATTAATATTATCTTTCTTGGTGTTGATTTAATCAACTATATGCTTCCCTCAGATTTGTTGTGCCAATGATAGATAGAAACCAGTATTTTTTCCTGGCAAACATAGAGTACAATCATGCGCTTGCTAAATCAAGTTTGTGACCTGCAGTCAATTAAGCCACTGACAATCCCCTCTTGAGGAAAGTCAGGAGAGGGCATAAATATCACTAATTTCTTTTATGAGAAAAAAAACTCAATCTTGTGAGAACTTCATGCACCATTGCAGATAGTCAGTTGGATGACTTTTTTTTGTTGCTAGGGGTGTCTATCAGTGGGTGAACATCTTGATTTTGATGTTAGGAAACCGTTTATTATTGACTAAATCCTGTTGGATGAAAGGCAAAGTCGACCTCAGGAAGACTTAGTTTGAGCATAAAAGCTGTACCTCAAAGCATTTCAGCTGATGTATTGATCTTGTGACAACTAATCACCTTTTTCTGTTTTTAGTTACTTGTTTTTTTTTCTTCAGTTCTAAAATCTGGGCTGGATGAAGACGAAGATCCTGATGCACTGGCTGACCCAGTTTATCATATTGATCTGCAGGTAATGGCTTTCACCTATTCTGTTATTTCATAGGATACCTAGTTTCTTTTAAATTTTAGTTTTTTAAAATTTCTTCTGTTTTCTGTGTCTAATAGTCTAGGTACTCTTGATATTTGACATTGTCGAAAATTCCATATTACCAATGCATTTTTATTTGTTTTTGTTTCTTTTTTTTATATAATACCATTTTCTTTCTTTCGCAGGCATACTTATCAGAATTCTTGCAGTCTTTGTCACAGCAAGCATTTTACAACATGTTTAGCAGCCATCATACCCCAGCTGAGCGACAAGTGTTACAAGCCATTGGTATCCAGTGTTAATTAATCACCTTATTACACATATTTTATCCTCTTAGCCTTTCTTTTTCCCATACCACTACTCCAGTACAACACTGATTCCTCTCTATTGCCAAATACCTGCCAATTGACTTGCAAACAAAGAAAAGAAAGGAAACAATCAAGGCTATGATGTAATTAGGTGCTGTCGTTTTAATTTCCTTGCTGCATCTACCTTTTAAAACCACGTATCTTGGTCAATGCCATCCAAGCGAATTGTTACATTCACTCTCTTCCCAACTTAATTTTATATATCATAAAACATTTTCTTTTAAGATATTTAATAAAGGCTTGTAAATAATAAATAATAAAAATAAACAGTTCCAAATTTCTTTTTTAGAATGATTTTTGTTTAAATTTGGTTTTATCTTCATATTGTTCCTCTATTTATTTCAAGCACTGTTTATAGATCCATGTCCTTTTTAGTCAAGCAAACGTGATCAAAGATGTTCCAGCTTTGAGCAATCTCCACTCCATCTCTCCTAACATTATTTATTTCTTACTTTATTGTATTTAGTTTCAGGTCAGTCCCAATCCTGTAAACTTATGTCAGAGACATGTTGAATGTGACCATCCCAGTGTTTATTTAGATATAGGGAGAATTCACAAAAAAAACAAGACGAAGACAGGTGGTGTAGACAACAAACAGATGTATTAGTATAATGCTTGGAAAATGAAAAAGTCTTTAACGTTTTGAGCCTACGCTCTTCCACAGAAAGAAACAAGGAGAGAAAATAAAGAATGTGTCGTGGCTGGCGATCTATTATGGCGAATGCCAGACAGAAGGATCACACAGGAGAGCTAGGGATAAGGGGAGAGAATACAATATATAGTCTGTAGCACTACATTAGCTATATGCCCTTCTGTGTTGTTTATCCCTAGATCAACTCTTTGATCAGTTACTTTCCAACTGTGAACATTCAAATTCTGTTCTCTATAGACATAGTGTATGTAGGACTATATTTACTTCCATGGGGACATGGAATTAGTTCCTGAAATGAGGGTACAAGGCTGCTGGAGTTCTGTGACACAAATGACCTAATGATCTGCAATATTAACTTCAGAAAGCTGGCCAGCCACTTGATAACCTATAAATCTGGTGACCATGCTAGCCAGATTGACTACATTCTTACCAGAAAGCAGGATTCATGGCTGCTCATAAATGCAAAGGCTTTTCCTGGAGAAGAATGTACCCCACAACATAGGTTACTCATTGGGGACTTCAGGCTTCTGGCTCGTAAGGTTCCAAGAAGCAAGTGAGTTTGGAAAAGAAGGGCATGGAAGCTTTAGGATCATTTCATTAGTCAGAGATTTAGAGACATCCTAAATGAAGCTTAAGATGAGAAGATGAAGTTACAGACTTGTAGCATAGAGGATCAGTGGAAGTCCTTATGGGACAACTTGCTGAGTGCTGTGGACCAAATTTGTAGCTGGTGCAAAGAATCAGGCTTGGAAGCAGGTATACTTAGCCAGATGCGAAACGGAAAAGGAGAAATTTGCCAATGTCTTACAATGTGAGGACCAGAGACATGAAGTGCTTTGTCTTGCAAGACTGTTCCAGGGAAAATTGTGATGTTGTGGTAGAGAAGTGTTTGCATGAATGGTTCACTTGCAGTTAGTGACACTTCCAAGCCTGGGAGAAGGAGTTTGCCTAAAGTGATCCAACAGAGGGGCAAGCAGTCTGAAGAGACAGTAGCATGGTAGATAAAGCCATGAAGGATATCAGATACTTAAAAAATCTGGACGAGATACAGTTTGGTTTCATGCCAGGGAGAAGCACTACTGATGCTCTATTTCTGGTATGGCAGACTGTATGATACCTGTGTGAACAGCCATGCTACATGGCAGTGAAACTGGGTGTGACCACTGAGGACATGCGAAGGCTTGAAAAAAAGAAAGCTAGTATGCTTCATTGGATGTGCATGTACGACAGTGTAAGCATCTTAAGAGAAAAGTTGGGCATAAGAGGCATCAGATGTGGTGTGCAAGAGAGATGACTGCATTGGTATGGTCATGTCAGGCATATTATTTGTCTCAATGTATAACAAGAAAAGACAAAGGGAGAAATGCCCCTCTACCTGCTCTGCTTATATAACAGTAAGCTATTAGAACATTCTAGAGAGTTCTGCAACTTTCCATTCGATTTATTGGACAGATTTGCATGCCAGCAATTTCTATTAGTCAGATTTAGATGCTAGCAATCTCCACATGTATATACACACAAGAGGTACAGTGGAAAAATAGGAAGATTATAAGAGAAAGTAGTGTTTGTATGTGGCTGATACACAGTAGTCATAACTACAGATACTCAGGAAATCGATTTTCTCAAATACCCTGGAGGCAGTGGATAATTTCTGCTACCTAGGGAACCAAATTAGTAGTGGGGGAAGGATAGTAGATGAGGCCCTTGGATTTCAAGTCCTTGAGCTAAAGATCATCACAGTGACTTGATTCAATGGAAGTTAACTCAAGCGAACTTGAGTTAACAGAAGTTAAATGTTACAGAAATTAATTGGTCCGATAATGATTGTCAGAGTTAACCTAAAAGTTAAGTCGTTAACGAAAATGTTAATTAACAATTAACAGATTAATGGTTTGGTTATGAGGGTAGTAGAGGAGGGAGTAATAGAAGAAAGAAATTGCAGATCCATATTTGCTTGTGAAAGATAGATTGAATGATATATAGAAATAAAGCTGAGGGTGATAAAAGTGATGGATGGCAACAGTAAATGGACTGGAGAAGAGGAAGTGATGCTTGGTAACACAGAAAAGAAGTATTGGATATGAAAAGATATGTGGTAATTTATCATATATAGGTGTCTTGATGAGAGAGAGATAGGTACAATGATAAGGTTGGTTGTTAAAGATATTGAATATAAAAGCTGATCCATTGGTAACTCTCATTACAGAGGTGGCAGAATGTAGGTTGGACAGGTCCAGTGTCATCCTTAGTTACATGGGGAATATAATAAGTAAAAAAGAGAGATGAGAGGGTTTCAAAGAATGTTGGGTGGGGAGAAAATGGAGACGTAACTGGCATTCTTGGTGTAAACATATTCCTTAGCCCCCCCCTTCTTTTTGTAAGTCCTTCACTTCCTATGGTGCATAATCCATTGACAACTTGTCTCCATTGTTCTTGATAGTTTTCAATTGTCACCAATGCTTCTGTAACTGCTTTTTTTTTTACAGGTGGGGCTGTGGCATTATGCAAACCTATTTTTACCTCTAGGATAAGATGGTTCATATTAGTCTGGTTGCCATCCTTTAACTTTTTCAACATGAGAGGCCCTTTCTAGGAGTTTACACACTGCTGGCATAGTTCTTAGCCACTGAAGTACACAAACCTCCACATGGCAACAAGAACTGAATCTTTTGCTGATTAACCTTCTTCACTTGTACCATTTTAATGTTCTGCCAAGCTTGCACAGGTAGTCGGGTCTTCTCTGGTACTGCGTATCACCAGCCATTGCAGTCTTTTGTGATATTCCTTAATGAAACTGAGCATGCTAATCTCAGTCCTCTTCATGTTGATCCATGTCTTCACTGGCTTGTCTCTTCCTCAAGTTTTATCCACTTTCAGTGCTCTACATCTCTATCTATAAATGTATGAATATGTTTGCAAATATATGAACAAACAGCTACAACTACAAGTATACTATTAATTGTAGAGATAACCAAACAAATTGGTGGGTTATTCTACAGATATATATCACTTTAAGTTATAGTTCTGCGTTATCAACGATGTTGTTCAGATCCATGCAATAAAGGTCTCATGTTGAATGACTTCAAAACTTTAAACTTATTCAGAAATTCCCCCACCACCACCACCACCAAATCATTCATTTGTTTAGCTAGTCATCATGGTATCAGCAGTTATGAGATTTCCTAATACCCTACAAGGATAAAGAGTTCTCGGTACCTTATGTTGCCTCCACCCATTCAAAGTAAGCTTAGAGACTCAAACACACCTAACTCCATCACTTGGAACATAGAGCATAATTCTGTAAACCAAATTCTAAATCTTCTTCCTTTGTATTTCTGCGAAATACCTACAATATCCTCAGTCTAAAAACAGCTCATCTCACATTTCTGGCACAATAACTCCATTCTCTTGAAAACTAAACCCCCCACCACACACACACACACACATAAATTTCCGTCTACTTGAACCTTTATTACTATTATATGTAGAATGATTCACCCTGCACCAAGTTCTTTATACTTTTATTTATGTAGTTGTAACTGTTTGTTCTTATTCTCAGCTGCGGCAAATAGCTTTATACATTTAAATGGATATAATATATATATATATATATATATATACTTAATTTGAGGAAGTTAAGTCCTCATTAGGGATTATATAATCCAGGGTATTTCACTGGTTCAATACGTAT
Organism: Octopus sinensis; assembly: GCF_006345805.1. NCBI lineage: Eukaryota > Metazoa > Mollusca > Cephalopoda > Octopoda > Octopodidae > Octopus > Octopus sinensis. The sequence continues at coordinate 113,373,408 of NC_042998.1, forward strand.
CATATAATGGCAAAGTCAATGGTATATGTTTAGGATTATTGAAATTTTTAATATTGAAGGAAAAACAAGGAGAAAATCAAGAATAAATGGATGTAATTACTGATTCATTTTGCATGTTGTAGAAAAATGATGCTTTTTTTGGGGGAAAAAAAAAACATTACAAATAAATAAAATAAAAAAATAAATATTGATTCATTTGTAATGTTTTTTTAACAGAACATCATCTTTTTACGTCATGCAAATATATATATATATAATATGTAAGAAACTTGCTTCCAAAACCACATGGCTCCGGGTTCAGTATCATTGTGTGGAACCTTGGGCAAGTGTCTTCTACTATAGCCTTGGGCTGACTAAAGCCTTGTGAATGGATTTGGTAGACAGAAACTGGAAGAAGCACATCGTGTATATGTGTGTGTGTGTTCCCCACCACTTCCCAACTGGTGTTGGTGTGTTTATGTCCTCATATCTTAGCTGTTTGCCAAAGAGACTGATAGAATAAGTACAAGGCTTTAAAAAAAATCAGTCCTGGGGTCGATTTGTTCAACTAAAGCCCTTCAGAACAGTGCTCCAGCATGACTGCAGTCAAATGACTGAAACAAGATAAAAAAGACATATATATATCAATTTAAATAATCAGAAAATGGAGAAAACTTTTGATCAACAATCAAATTGACCCACATCAGTTGATTATTTTTTACTATAAAACATGACATATGAAATGTGTTATATTTTGTATTAAAAAATAATCAACTGATGTGGGTCAATTTGTTTGTTTGTTGATCAAAAGTTTTCTCCTATTTTTGCTTATTTAAATTTGATTCCTGATAAACTTTTGTTTATCTTGTTGTTACCTGTAGCCTATGAGCACAGTGTGCTTGGATACCCATACCTAGGGATAGCTTAGGTAAATGATACCGATTGTAAGAATGGATACTATTATCCCTTACCTACCTACCTACCTACCTATCTATCTATCGATCAGCTTGAGTATAATCCTATGAATAAAAAAAAAAAAACCAAAAGGAAAAAAAGAGTCACTTACTGTAATGTGTTTTCTCTTTGCATGACACTATTGCCCAAGGTTTCCGTGGTCTTTTCCATAGGCTTTTCTGTTTTCCCTTTTTACATTGACATTTCTGTGATACACAATCCCTATTGATCGCTCCCACTTTGTTTTTTCTTTCCACGATCCCTTTTGATTGGAATTCGACCCTTTATTTTTTTCCTTCTCTTCTTCCCAAAAAGAAAAGCTCTACTTTGTATTTTGTCCCTTCTGTGTTTAGCCCAGCATGGCCAATAAAGAAGTCTATCTATCTATCTATCTATCTATCTTGACACACACATATACATATACACATACATACACACGCACACACACACACACATACATCATCATCATCATCATTTAATGTTCAGTTTTCTATACTTACATGGGTTTGGGGTGATGAGGTAAACAGTGATGCTCATTTTCAACCATTATGTGATGTAAGACAAGGGTACACATGCATGCACATATATACATGTGTGTGTGTGTGTGTGTGTATATATATATACACCTCCTTAGGGTTCTATCTGATTTCTTGCTTACTAGGACCTTGGTCTTTGCTAAGTTAACTTTAAGACCTTTTGATTCCAGATTTATTTTTACACCTGAATTTCTTATCTAGTTCTGTTACAGATTCTGCTATGAGGACAAGATCATCAGCATATAGTAGTTCCCATGGGGCTCCAGTCTTCATTTCCACTGTTAAGGCCTAGAGGATGATGATGAATAGGAGGGGGCTGAGGATTGATCCTTGGTGAATACCTACCAGGACACTAAATTTGTCACCGTACTCATGGCTAACTCTTACCTTACTAACAGCATCTTTTGTACATGGCCTGTACTGCGTTCACACTCATCATCATCATCACACACAAACACACACATACACTATATATAGGGTGCCAGAGGTAAATGGCCCTGCGTAATATGTAGGGAAAGTGCAGGTAGAAATTCTATTTAATGCACCCAGTGCAAACTATGGATACAAGGTGCAATAAAATAGTAGGAGGATTAATAGAGAATGTAGTGTTCGTATGTGGAAGATGTACAGGAGCCATAAAGACTACAGACACATGAGAAACTGATTTCTTCAAATGTCCCAGAGGTTCTCTGGAAGTAGTAGATAATTTCTGCTAACTGACCTAATTAGCAGTGGAGCAGGTTGTATAGTGTAATTAACAAGAAAAAGAATAGGATGGAGAACTTTCAGAGAGCTTTTACCTCTGTTGGCAACCAAAGGTCTCTTTCTTTCTCTGTGAGTGAAAGGGAGATTGCATGATGCATGTGTACAAACTGCAATGCTCTTTGGTTGTGATATGTGGGTCTTGAATGCAGAGGACATGCAAAGACTGAAGAGGAACAAAGCTGGTATGCTCTACTGGATGTGCAATATCAGTGTTCATGTGCAACAGAGCACTATTGTATTGAGAGAAAAGTTAGGCATAAAAGGAATTAGATGCCATGTACAAGAAGGCTGTGCTGGTTTGGTCATGTAATGTGGATGGATGAGGACAGCTGCATAAAGCAATGCCAGTCATTTAAAGTGGAGAGAAGTTGTGGAAGAGGGAGACTTAGGAAGACATGGGACAAAATATTGAAGGCTGATCTTAAAATGCTGAGCCTTACAAAGGAGATGACAAAGGATCAAGATATATGGCATATTGCTGTGCTCAAGAAGACCTACCCACCACAACAGAATTGATATCCTAAAACCAAGGTGATTCGTAAAATGCATTGGTGCTGATGCCATGTAAAAAGCACTGATGATAGAGCAACATAAAAAGCACTGGTACTGGTGCCACATAAAAACGTACTGGTGCTGGTGTTGTATAAAAAGCACTGGTGATGGTTTCACATAAAAAAGTACCCAGTACACTCTGTAAAGGGGTTGGTTTAAGGAAGGGCATCCAGCTGTAGAAGCCAACCCAAAATAGATTATGGAATGCAGTGTGGCTCCTGGCCTGGCCAACTCCTATCAAGCTGTCTAAGCAAAGCAAGCATGGAAAACAGATGTTAAATAATCATGATGGTAGTGTGTGTATGTAA